>NC_135808.1:83561939-83724440 GCF_964213995.1 Mustelus asterias
CCCAGGAGTGTAACTGCAGGGTAATTCATGAATGGGTCACATAATAAACAGCAATGGCAAGTCATTTATAAGTCTTATTTAATGTCACAATTAGATTATTGCATTTGAATCAGTCCTGGGTGGCTGATATTTTACTTTCCCATCTTCAATTTACTCTCCTTTCCTCTGAAGAATGCCAGCACAGGCAGAGTACAGTCCAGTGCTAACAGCCTGTCAATAGCTCACTGATTGCTGATGTATAAACTTAGCCAGTGACTGTCAGCAGGTCACTCAGCGATGGGAAACATATCCAAGCCTGATGCTGTCCTCACCAGGTACCCTTAGCATCTTCATCCTTCAGGAGTCACTGAATAGCAATCAAAAAATGAATACTTTAATCTGAGAACACAGAACAATTGTAGTATCCTCACTTGGTGAAATACAACAGTGTAATTTTTAATGTGACCCTCACGTTAAAACCCTGAATAGAGGCATCAAGCTGCAGCCATCAAATGGTGGCAGGCATAATGCTTTAATCTGACTTCACTGTTCTATTACTGCTATTTTCTTCAGTTATTGCTAGAACAACTGAGTCACAACTGGTAACTACAACATATGCTTTTAGCTGTTCACCTACTAGGAATAACCGGACAGTCAGTGAGTTTGTAACTCACTCAAAGCCCATTCACTTATGCAGTGTTAAAATTGGGCCCTTGAAGTACCCTGTACCACCATTCAAAAAGCTATCTTATCAGCAATTTTTAAAAATCACATTGGTGATGGGATGCCATTACACTGAAATGCATCTGGGTACCAGGCATACAAAACTGCTTTCTTCACCTTCACAATGATATGAGCAGGCATTGAGCATGGTGATCCTGTCTGCTTAGTTGTGAAATGCAGCCAATACTCTATAGTGAAAGGTAGTTATTAATGTTTTGTATTTGTCTCATTCTTCTTCTTCCTTATCTTAGCTCCTTTTCCTATTATTTTCTCTTTTATTATCTTTATGCTTTGCCAATGTTCTCTTTTTTCCTGTTTCTGATTATACAGCCAATCTGCCTGCAAGTGCGAATGTCAGAGTTACCGTGTGCATTACTGAAACTGTAAGTCCTGTAGAATTAGTAGGAGACTTTCATTTCTTCTATGGAATCCAGAGTGTCCCTGCCTATAGTGTTCTTTTATTTTCTCATTAAGGCTCTACAACTGGTTTCAGTGTCATTGGGCTATGCAATGGCAAAACCATGCAGATAATTGACGTGCAGTCAAGATTCAGTAACTTCTAAAAAGCATGTGTGTGCAAAGCCAGTGAAGGGGGAAATTGGATATATCAGTGAGACCCCTGTTCCCCCAAAATGGAATTGTTTTCTGACCATCTCTGCCCAGGTTGACAAAGGGTTTGAAACCCAGAGATTTTTTTCTATCTTGAGGACCAAAGGGCAGCAGCTATTTAAATGACCCTGAAATCATCATACTTGGTGAGCTGGATTTTCACACAGAGTCTTCAGCGACCTTTGAAAATGGCTGGCAGACCTGGATGTGGAAGTCCAGCCCCCATTTCTGATAGATCCCATTTTTTGCCACATTAATCTGACAGGTGGGAAACCCAAACTTAGCAGAGCCATTAGAAATTAGTGTAGAATTCAAACAGACCCAATTTTCACTATTCCGGGGGCCTTCAGTGTTGGAGTCACAAATTTATGGAGTGGATGTAAATGCTGGCAAAGGACGGATAAGGTCTGTTTACCTGCCATGATCTTAAATCTTTTAAACTTGAAAACTACAGGCTGAAGCCAGATAAAGTGAAAAAAAATCATCTTCTGCTGGACTGCTTTAATTGATAGGCCATCTGGTGAAGGTTAGAAAAAATACTATCTGGTCCTCCAATTCATTAAAGTTCTTTGTTGACATTTCTCAAGGGCTTTTATAAGACCATAAGACCATAAGACCATAAGACCATAAGACATAGGAGCGGAAGTAAGGCCATTCGGCCCATCGAGTCCACTCCACCATTCAATCATGGTTGATTTCAACTCCATTTACCCGCTCTCTCCCCATAGCCCTTAATTCCTCGAGAAATCAAGAATTTATCAATTTCTGTCTTGAAGACGCTCAACGTCTCGGCCTCCACAGCCCTCTGTGGCAATGAATTCCACAGACCCACCACTCTCTGGCTGAAGAAATTTCTCCTCATCTCTGTTCTAAAGTGACTCCCTTTTATTCTAAGGCTGTGCCCCCGCGTCCTAGTCTCCCCTGTTAATGGAAACAACTTCCCTACGTCCATCCTATCTAAGCCGTTCATTATCTTGTAAGTTTCTATCAGATCTCCCCTCAACCTCCTAAACTCCAATGAATATAATCCCACGATCCTCAGACGTTCATCGTATGTCAGGCCTACCATTCCTGGGATCATCCGTGTGAATCTCCGCTGGACCCGCTCCAGTGCCAGTATGTCCTTCCTGAGGTGTGGGGCCCAAAATTGCTCACAGTACTCCAAATGGGGCCTAACCAGTGCTTTATAAAGCCTCAGAAGTACATCCCTGCTTTTGTATTCCAAGCCTCTTGAGATAAATGACAACATTACATTTGCTTTCTTAATTACGGACTCAACCTGCAAGTTTACCTTTAGAGAATCCTGGACTAGGACTCCCAAGTCCCTTTGCACTTTAGCATTATGAATTTTGTCACCGTTTAGAAAATAGTCCATGCCTCTATTCTTTTTTCCAAAGTGTACGACCTCGCACTTGCCCACGTTGAATTTCATCAGCCACTTCTTGGACCACTCTCCTAAACTGTCTAAATCTTTCTGCAGCCTCCCCACCTCCTCAATACTACCTGCCCCTCCACCTATCTTTGTAACAACTGAGGTTATTATGAATGCTTTGCTGAATTTCAAAATCTGAAAAAGTACTGATCTAATGGGTGGAGGGCAGGGGCTGAGTTCACATTTTGATTGACTGTTTAAAGAGGCTATTAAAAGATTAACTTTCTTTGATGTGGTTACTGAATTGAACTTTGTTTATGTAACAGATTGAATACCTGAGGGGATTTAAATTTTTTTGAATGGGTTTCATGAATGGGAGATTTTTCAGTATCGAGTGTTAATGAGTGAGAGTTCTATTAGACTGTTAGCAGTTTTTTTCAATTCCATATGGCCCATGAGTCTGCTCATAGTAGATACTGCGTGAGTGACATGGGGGAATGAGGTGGATGGGGTTATGAGTTGGCCTGGAGGTGGCATGGGAAGTATGATGGAGCGTGGGCTTTGCTAACATCCCCTATAAAAATTCCAACATAGATATGTTCACACATATTTGTTACAGCTACCTATTACATTTTCCAGTAACCCTTGCAGTACTTCTTCATAGTCCTCATTAATTATAAAATGTTCAGAAGCTCAGAATTAAGGGGACTACACCTGCAAAATGATAGCATGTCACATAAAAAGCTAAAGATTGAGGTTTCCCAATGTCTCTCTGGAAAATACAGCATTGCTGAGTCAGGTAGACCAGGAAGATCCAAGACTTGATTGTCGGTCTCTAATAAGGTAAATGGTCTCAGTCTATATGATCACCAGAGTGCTATAATTGACCTCAATTAGTCAAGGAAGCAAAAACTATCAGCTAGATTTCCTATTCCTGATTACTATCTGGTGATCAGTGCTGGAGAGTACAAGATTAAACAGCATTCCAACATTCACTAAGCTCACACATAATAGTGATCTATAGGATCACTATAGGATGATTTACTGATACAATCTTCCATCAAATGAGATAAGTCTCACTGACAGGAAAAGAGCCTGATCCTGGTTACAAATGGACCATTGCACGTACTGGGGGTGATTTTGAGCCCACACACTCCGTCTGTTTGAATTGCAGCACACGTTCAAAATCTGGAAAGCGTGATTAGTGCTGACAAGTTTCAATCTTCTGGCCCCTCACCAACGGAGTGCCGTGAAATATGTCATGGGACCGCATGTTATTAACGAGCACTCTCTCCAGGACTCCCCTCCTCACCGGATATTCAGCAAGCGCCCGCCGGCATGATGTTACATCAGTGCCATTTACAACAGCCCTACATAAGCATGAACCAGGCGCCTTCCCCTCTGAAGGGGAGTTCGGAGGTGAGGGTTCAGGCAGTAAGCACCCTTCGTGGTGTGCACTGCCCTGGGGGCACCAGGGAGGATGTGGGGGACACAAATAAGTGCAACCCCAGGCCAGATTTGGGGGTCATATCGGGGGAGGGGTCCACAAGAGTCACTTGCAGGCTTACCTTTTGTTCATATCGGGGCGCCCCTTGCTGTAAAGGGGTTGTGAAGGCTGGTGTGCAGGCAGCACTTCCCATTTCTTTCATCCTGGGTTCCTGTCCATATTGCAGCTGAGGGAGTGCCCTTCCTTAGTGGGGTTTGGCCATAAGGTGGGAGGGCTTGAAATCAAGAGGCTCGGCACTGGGGGTGACTGTGAGTATTCTGGGTGGGGTCCCACGAGAGGCTGGGCTGTCAGGGCAGAGTGGGGGATTCAGGAGTGGGCTACATCTCCCCTCATGCGGCCTGAAGGGCCTCACACTTGGGGAGGATGAGTGCAGTGTAATTGGAACCCACACTCAGGCAGCAGTGAGGACAAAGGGCAGAGGCTGCCGGAAGGCCAAAACCAATTGTCAGGGGTACTTATGTACAATGGTAGATCTCAATGGGTCATGGAAGGTTGCTCAACTCTCCATCTCTTGTGACCTGGGAGAAACAGGGTGCACTCTGGGAATGAGCTGGATATGCGAATTGCTGGCATCATGATTCAGCTATGCCTTGTCTGCCACAAGAGGTGGACACTTGGCTGAACAGTCACCCCAGCCTTTTCTCACTAATGATTATGCCATTACATGGTATTCAGCCAAAAAGCACTGCTGTTTACTGGAGGCCACCATTTAACCCTTCACAAGCGGATGATCCAGGCATTGAGCTGACATTCCCAGTAAGACTGCAACATCACACAGATAACATTGATGTACCCTCCCCCCCCATGGAAGGCGTGATGTTGATGTCTATCATCACACAGCCCAATCGAGGTCATGACAGGGTGCATCGGTGAGGTCCCCCTTCAGGATGCAAACACTAGTCACATGCAGCCACTCAACTGCCCACTAATGTGATGCCAGGTTTCTTTGAGGGGGCTGGGGGAATGTGGGTGTTTGGTGCCACTGAGACCCTGCTGGGTCCACGCGCTGCATCCTGCTGGAGTAGTGGAGATGTGGATTTCGCGTCCGAGTGGAGCATGTGAAGGTTGTCGTTGAGGCACCTACTGAGTGTTCTGCCATTAAGTCGTAATTCCAGACAAACCAGGGAGGAGGATCATAGCTCATTGTGGTTTTCTCTTCTTTACAGTGCATGATCTGGAGGATCATAGAGCCTATCAAGTTGGCTACCCTACTTATTAGTATAGAGCAGCGGCAGAGACACCAATGTGCCACAAAAACTGACCAGGACTAACACCTCATGGAGGAGAGAGAGGCTGGGCTTGTTACTGTTCTGGGAGCAGCACCGCAGATGCATAGGTACCAGCCGAGGGTATTCCTACATCAGTCACCGTACCTGTAGGTATCAGATATGCAGTGCTGTAGGAGGCTGCATCTTTCCTGGGGGATGGTGGACCCTCTCTGCCAGACCTGCAAGAATCATAGAATCATAGAACCCCTAAAGAGCAGAAGAGGCCATTTGGCCCATTGAGTCTGCACCAACTCTCTGACTGTATATTACACAGGCCATCTCCCCCACCCTATCCCCGTAACCCCACACATTTCCCATGCCTAATCCTTCTACACACCTTGGGACACTAAGGGGCAATTTAGCATGGCCATTCCACCTAACATGCACATCTTTGGATTGTGGAAGGAAACCGGAGCATCCGGAGGAAATCATGGGAGAACGTGCAAACTCCACACAGTCACCCAAGGCCAGAATTGAACCCAGGTCCCTGGAGCTATGAGGAAATAGTGCTCACCATTGTGCCACCATACTGCCCAAGAGCTGACACCACATGGAATGGGAGGGCAACCACTGCCTGTGGCCCTTAAACCCAAAGCCACTCTGAATTTCTACATGAGTGGCTCATTTCAGGGCAGCATGGGCGGCCTGTGTGGCATCACCCAGCCAGCAACACACAAATGCATCCAGGAGGTTACTGATACCCTTTGTATGAGGGTTCACATGTATATCAACTTGGACTGGGAGCTGGCCAGCCAAGACTCCAGGGCCATGGGCTTCACCAGTTTTGTAAGCTTGCCCCAGGTGCAAGCTTTGATTGACTGCACTCTCGTGGCTCTGTGCAGTCCAGGGCACCACACGGCTCCATTCGTGATGCCCTTGGGATAAGATGCCCTTGGGATAAGATGGTTTTTAATGTGTCTTTAAATAAAATTATTTGCTTACAACTATTAGAACATCCAGGCTACAGTTTGCCTTGAAATCGGCTTGAGGAATTCCACAATTAGGTAGGCAAGCCTTGTGTCAAGACTACTGGGATCTTACTGACTGTGGCCTCAGTTCCAGTTATACTGCAATGCTTGAGTTTTAGTCTTGTTACTTGGTGCCCATGATACACTGTAAACAATGCAAGTGGAATTGGTCAAATTGCTTGAAGTTGGTACTGAAGGAGATCGATGCAATACTATGTAGTAAAGTGGTGAGGATAACAACTTGGAGAGCTGTTGTAGAATGCATGCCTTCAGATGAAGGGGGATAAAGGAGGGTTTGCAAAAATGTATTTCTTTAAAAAAGAAGATAGGTCAACACTGGAATACCAATAGCGTAATGACATGAATTAATTTCTCCATGGTCTATAAACTTCTGAAAAAATTTAAGTTGAAGGAAAGTAGACCCAACTTGTCTAAATGCCCTCATTATTGTTTCTTCAATGTTCTCTGATTAACTTTAGACTCACCTGACGAAGGGGCAGCGCTCCGAAAGCTAGTGGCTTTTGCTACCAAATAAACCTGTTGGACTTTAACCTGGTGTTGTGAGACTTCTTACTAACTTTGCTAAGAACAGGCTCTTTGTTTACTGGAGAAGTTCAAGATATTGTTATAGGAGCAAAGGTTTCTTAGAAAGTCATTGGGATTATAAATCAAAACTGTGTTAGACTTTGACAGTTTATACTATTGTCAATTGAGCTATGTTTCAGAGGGCTTTACATATGCAAACACAAACTATATCCCCCCAGGGCAATTCTCCCTATTGCTGTTTAGTGACTACAGTTGTTTCAATGCTGACACAGTAATGTCCATTGATTCAGGTCATGTATTGCCCAGAATTGCCTTCTTCAGAGAGAGCAGACAAATTAACAAACTATGAAAAAAGGCTCCAGTGAAGCAGCAACAGACACTGAAATTCGCTATGACTCTTGTCCTTGTAAGACTCTGTCATTTCATGGTTGAGGTCAAAGTTAGTGACTGACATTTCAAAGAAAACAGAATAGGAATGAATTGTGTGCAATCTTAATGTAGGGTGCCTGTTGTGCTTTACACAAGAAAACAGAAAAAGGCTGTGTCTGGGTTGCTGTTTCTGACTGAAGACAATGCAGAAAGGATTAACTGAGATAAGAAAGCTGCAAGTACTTGAAAAACAGATGTTTGGCTTTGTGAGTACTTCTTGATTTTCTTTTCTCAATCAGTTTTCACCCAATTTTCCCTCATTTTCTCACAAAAGCTGAGACATGGGTTTTCTTCCGAATTAACACCCATTTTGTGGTTGCAAATGGAGTAAAGTAGGGCAGTAATGCCAACCGCCGCAAAGCTGTTAGTCTAACATTGCACCTGAATATTTTTGCCAAAGAATAACAAGGTCGTTTTAAGGAATCTGTCTTGCTGTGTTTAAATTTGATTTGATTTATTATTGTCACATGTATTGTGAAACAGTGAAAAGTATTATTTCTTGCGCCCTATATAGCCAAAACATACCGTTCATAGAGTGCATAGGGGAGAAGGAAAGGAGAGGATGCAGAACATAGTGTTACAGTCATAACTAGGGTGTAGGGAAAGATCAGCTTAATATATGGTAGGTCCATTCAAAAGTCTAATGGCAGTAAGGAAGAAACTGCTCTTGAGTTGGTTGCTACATGACCTCAGACTTTTGTATCTTTTTCCCAATGGAAGAAGGTGGAAGAGACTATGTCCGGGGTGCGTGGGATCCTTGATTATGCTGGCTGCTTTTCCAAGGCAGCGGAAAGTGTAGACGGAGTCGATGGATGGGAAGCTGGTTTGCGTGATGGACTGGGCTACTTTCACAGCCCTTTTTAGTTTCTTCGGTCTTGGTCAGAACAGGAGCCATACCAAGCTGTGATACATCAGGAAAGTCTAAGTCTATTCCATTGGCTCTAACTCTTCCTGATGTCCTTATCTTGACTGTCACCTTCTGCAATATGTTCTGCAATTATGTGGCAATATATTACATAGACATAGAAAACATAGAAGATAAGAGCAGGAAGAGGCCATCTGGCCTTCGAGCCTGCTCCGCCATTCATTATGATCATGGATGATCATCTAACTCAATAGCCTAATCCTGCTTTTTCCCCATAGTCTTTGATCCCATTCACCCCAAGTCCTATATCCAGCCGCCTCTTGAAAACATTCAATGTTTTGGCATCAACTACTTCCTGTGGTAATGAATTCCATAGGCTCACCACTGTTTGCGTGAAGAAATATCTCCTCACCTCCGTCCTAAATGGTCTACCCTGAATCCTCAGACTGTGACCCCTTGTTCTGGACTCCCCCACCATCGGGAATATCCTCCCTGCATCTACCCTGTCTAGTCGTATTAGAATTTTATAAGTCTGTATGAGATCATCCCTCATTCGTCTGAACTCCAACGAAAACAACCCTAACCTAGTCAATCTCTCCTCATACATCAGTCCCGCCATCCCCGAAATCAGCCAGGTAAACCTTCACTGCACTCATAGAGTCATAGGGTTATAGAGGTTTACAGCATGGAAACAGGCCCTTCGGCCCAACTTGTCCATGCCGCCCTTTTCTTTTTAAACCACTAAGCTAATCCCAATTGCCCGCATTTGGCCCATATCCCTCTAAACCCATCATACCCATGTAACTGTCTAAATGCTTTTTAAAAGACAAAATTGTACCCGCCTCTACTACTATCTCTGGCAGCTTGTTCCAGACACTCACCACCCTCTGTGTGAAAGCATTGCCCCTCTGGACACTTTTGTATCTCTCCCCTCTCACCTTAAACCTATCTCCTCTAGTTTTAGACTCCCCTACCTTTGGGAAAAGATATTGACTATCTAGCTGATCTGTGCCCCTCATGATTTTATAGACCTCTATAAGATCACCCCTCAGCCTCCTACGCTCCAGAGTCTATCCAGGCTCTCCTTATAACTCAAGCCATCAAGTCCTGGTAGCATCCTAGTAAATCTTTTCTGCACTTTTTCTAGTTTAATAATATCCTTTCTATAATAGGGTGACCAGAACTGTACACAGTATTCCAAGTGTGGCCTTACCAATGTCTTGCACAACTTCAGCAAGATGTCCCAACTCCTATATTCAATGTTCTGACCGATGAAACCAAGCATGCCGAATGCCTTCTTCACCACTCTGTCCACCTGTGACTCCACTTTCAAGGAGCTATGAACATGTATCCCTAGATCTCTTTGTTCTGTAACTCTCCCCAACACCCTACCATTAACTGAGTAAGTCCTGCCCTGGTTCAATCTACCAAAATGCATCACCTCACATTTGTCTAAATTAAACTCCATCTGCCATTCTTCAGCCCACTGGTCCAATTGATCAAGATCCCGTTGCAATCGGAGATAACTTTCTTCACTGTCCACTATGCCATCAATCTTGGTGTCATCTGCAAACTTACTAACCATGCCTCCAATATTCTCATTCATATCATTAATATAAATGACAAATAACAGTGGACCCAGCACTGATCCCTGAGGCACACTGCTGGTCACAGGCCTCCAGTTTGAAAAACATCCCTCTACAACCACCCTCTGGCTTCTGTCAAGAAGCCAATTTTGTATCCATTTAGATACTTCACCCTGGATCCAGTGAGATTTAACTTAATGCAACAATCTACCATGTGGTACCTTGTCAAAGGCCTTCTAAAGTCCATGTAGATAACATCAACTGCACTGCCCTCATCTACCTTCTTGGTTACCCCTTCAAAAAATTCAATCGAATTTGTGAGACATGATTTTCCACTCACAAAGCCATGCTGACTGTCCCTAATCAGTCCTTGCGTCTCTAAATACCTGTGGATCCTGTCTCTCAAAATACCTTCCAACAACTTACTCACCACAGATGTGAGGCTCACTGGCCTGTAGTTCCCAGGCTTTTCCCTGCAGCCCTTTTTAAACAAAGGCGCAACATCACCCACATCCTTCCTCAGAAAAGGAGACCAAAACTGCACACAATACTCTAGGCGTGCCTCACCAAGGCCCTGTGTAATTGCAAAAGCATATCCCTGCTCCTGTACTCGAAATCTCTCTCAATGAAGGCCAACATGCCATTTGCCTTCTTTACCGCCTGCTGCACCTGCATGCTTACCTTCAGCGACTGGTGCACAAGGACATCCAGGTCTTACTGCACACTCCCCTTTCCCAATTTACAGCCATTCAGGTAGTAATCTGCCTTCTTGTTTTTGCTTCCAAAGTGAATAACCTCACATTTATCCAAATTATACTGCATCTGCCATTGATTTGTCCACTCACCCAACCAGTCCAGATCATTCTGAAGGATCCCTGCATCCTCGTCACAGTTCACCCTTCCACCCAACTTGGTATCGTCTGCAAACTTTGTTCCCTCATCCAAATCATTAATATATATTGTGAATAGCTGGGTTCCCAGCGCCGATCCCTGTGGCACCCCACTAGTTACTGCCTGCCAATTTGAAAAGCACCCATTAATTCCTACTCTTTGTTTTCTCTCTGCCAATCAGTTTTCTATCCATCTCAATACACTCCCCCCCAATCCCATGCGCTTTAATCTCGCACGATAATCTCTTATGTGGGACTTTGTCAAACGTTTTCTGAATGTCCAAATATACCATATCGACTGGTTCCCTCTTATCAACTCTACTAGTTACATCTTCAAAGAATTTCAACAGATTTGTCAAGCATGATTTCCCCTTCATAAATCCATGCTGATTCTGTTTGATCCTGCCACTGCTTTCTAAATGCTCTGCTATAAAGTCCTTGATAATAGATTCGAGAATTTTCCTTACTACTGATGTTAAGTTTACTGGTCTATAATTCTCTGTTTTCTCTCTACCTCCCTTTTTGAATATTGGAGTGACGTTAGCTACCCTCCAATCTGCAGGGATTGTTCCAGAGTCTATAGAATCCTGGAAAATGATCACCAATGCATCCATTATTTCTGGAGCCACTTCCTTAAGTACTCTGGGATGTAGATTGTCAGGCCCTGGAGATTTATCTGCCTTCAATGCCGTCAATTTTCACAGCACTATTTCTCTACTAATATTCATCTCCCTCAGTTCTTTCCTTTCACTAAATCTTGCATTCTCCAACATTTCTGGCATCTGATTTGTGTTCTCTTTTGTGAAGACAGAACCAAAGTATGTATTCAGTTGCTCGGCCATTTCTTTGTCCCCTATTATACATTCCCCCGTTTCTGTCTGAAGGGGACCTACATTTGTCTTCACCTAAAGTGGCCATTTAAGGACCACTAATGGCCTCATCCCACTGCCACTGGTATTAGCCCAGCTGCAGTGAGCCTGTCACCATGTGTCGAGCACAAGTAAAACCATGCAGGCTGCTTGTGTCCTCCTCTGGCCACATTCAAAGACATTCAGTGCCTGATCAAGGGACTCAGCATCCAGAGGGTTGTGTGTGTGCGGGGGAGGGGGGTGCAATTGAGAGCCACACCCCTGCCCTTGCTGCCAACTGCCTCTTCCTCCCCCTCTAGATCAGCTAACTCAGCAGAGAATGGGGATTTAACCTGAAATTTCTTCGAACTGGATGTTGTGGATTCTGCTGGAGCGGGCAAGATGGGTGGACCTGGAGAATTGTTCAGGAGTCAGACGTCAGAGATTAAGCCAGTGGTGGGAAGGTAACAAAACAGGAAACTCACTCACTAGCGGTGGGAAACTCATTGATTATGCTTAATTGCCGACTTGTATAAAATTTAGATGCAATTCAATGTGATTTAATCCTCCTTCCCAATTTAATGAAATTCACATATGTTTCGCGTGCATTCAGTAACCTGCGCAGTGAAAGCTGGCGAATTACATATGGCTTTCTTGATCCAGTGTTGAAAGAACTTTGGACTTCCAGGAGACAGAGTACAGAGCGCTGAATTGATCTGGGGGACGTTTTCTTTATGTAAAAATTGCAAAGCTGACACTCTGAGGGACAGGGCCTCAGGTAGGAAATTTAGAATCCAGAAGTATTGGGTCCAGAATTTAAAGGGATAGCACTCAACTGAAGTGCAGAGAAGCCATCTCTTAAAGTGGCATCGCAGATCTGAGCCTCTAAGGGCAGGACACTTAGAGGCTGCCTGCCAGGAATGGGAGACGTGGTAACTGCATGGCAATCATCCAGCCTGGCCTTCTTCATTCTTGAGCACAGGGGGGGGGATGCACAATATTGATGAGCACCATGCTGAACACCAACCAATGTCGGACACACAACATCAGCAACAGGAGCAAAAACAGAAAATGCTGGAAAATCTCAACAGGTCTGACGGCATCTGTGGAGAGAGAATAGAGCCAACATTTTATTGGCATGCCTGCCCTGATTCCGGGGGCGGGCAAGGCTTGGAGAACAGCATTCTCCATTGGCCTCGGGTGGAATCGTATGAACCTCGAACAGACGTGCCGGTAAAATTCCGCCCACTGAGTCAGGGTGACCCTTCATCAGAACTCTGCAGTGAGTTGAACAATAAGATAAAGGCAAAATACTGCGGATGCTGGAATCTGAAACAAAAACAGAAAATGCTGGAAAAGCTCAGACAAAGAGTCATCTTGACTCGAAACATTGGCCCTATTCTCTATTCACAGATGCTGTCAGACCTACTGAGATTTTCCAGCATTTTCTGTTTTTGTTTCAGATTCCAGTATCTACAGTAATTTACCTGTGTCAGCAACAGGAGGCAGCACAAGGATAGGAGGCCAGTCAGTGAGCCATCATTAAACCATGGACCATCTGCTGGACTATGGGCCTGATTTTACCATTTTGAGTCTAAGTGCCAAATCTGGGCGTCAAATAGATCCGCGCCTGGAATCCTCTTTCCAGCGCGCCCATATGCGTTTTGCCGTCTCTGGTCCGATTCGCGCTGTGGGCGGGGCTTAGCGCTGGACAGACCAATCGGAGCTCTGAACTGCGCATGCGCAGTTCGAAAAAAATCTGACAGAGCGCGCCCAGGCGCGAAAGAAAAAAAAAGCAGAAAGCGGAGAGAGCGGCTCTCTGACGGTCATCCTCTGGTCGGGGGGGTGGGGGGGGGGAGGCGGGACCCAGATAATCCTCTGGTCGGGGGGGGGTTCCGCTGCCAGTCTGTGGCCGATCCCTCCTGCCGGAGTGGACGTGCGGCCATGCCATCCCCACAAAACCTTCAGGATGAAGTGATTCCTTGCTCAGAAGATGAAGCAGAACCGGCCGATTCCACAGTGGATCCGCATGAAAACCGGCAACAAGCTCAGTACAAGTCTAAGAGG
This sequence comes from Mustelus asterias, assembly GCF_964213995.1. Taxonomy (NCBI): domain Eukaryota; kingdom Metazoa; phylum Chordata; class Chondrichthyes; order Carcharhiniformes; family Triakidae; genus Mustelus; species Mustelus asterias. The sequence goes on from NC_135808.1 coordinate 83,575,597, forward strand.
AGACACTGGAGAAAGACCAAGCTGGGCCTGTAAAGGGATACACCATCACTGGTACACTACCAGACACAGATTACTCTTCCCTGCAGGGGCAAGAGAGCGGGAGAGATGGCTGTAGCTGGTAGTGTACCAGTGATGGTGTATCCCTTTACAGGCCCAGCTTGGTCCTTCTCCAGTGTCTCCTCTTGGACTTGTACTGATCTTGTAGCTGGTTTTCATGCGGATCCACTGTGGAATCGGGTGGTTCTGCTTCATCTTCTTAGCGAGGAATCGCTTCATCCTGAAGGTTTTGTGGGATGGCATTGCCGCACGTCCACTCCGGCAGGAGGGATTCATTCCTCCGGTGGGGAGGAGGGATCGCCCGCAGAGTGGCAGTGGAACCCCCTGCCCCCTCCCTCCCCATCGATCGGCCGCAGACTGGCAGCGGAACCCCCCCCCCCCCGACCAGAGGATGATCTGGGTCCCGCCCCCCTCCTCCTCCCAGCCCCCCCCCCCCCCCCCCGGCCCCAACCAGAGGATGACCTGGGTCAGAGAGCCATTGGAGGCTCTGACCCCGCTCTTCGGAAGCTGCAGCGACGACTTCAGACTTTTATTTTGCAGGTCACTGACAGCGCGGATGCAGAATGGGCCAGAAGACGGTAAAGTGGGCGCGTGGTTCATTAAGTCGATTTAAATGCATGCAAATGCATTTAAATCGTCGGGCCGCCCGATTTGGGCACGGGCCGGACCCACGCCCGAATCGGGTGTCGGTAAAGCCGTGATCTGCTCGGAATCGGGTGCAGATCGCGGTATAGGCCCGACGCCCAACTTTACCGCGATTTCGCGCCCAAAAATGGGCATGAAGTTTTGGTAAAATCAGGCCCTGTGACTTCTCAAGCCTCAGTTGAACCCATTGATGGCACTGAATGATTTTGGGTGAAAGCAGAGCAATCCTTTCCCTGGACTTTGGAACTGCTCTTTGTGCTGGAGCAACAGAAACTCAGATGCTGGAGATTTAACCCACAGAGCTTTCTTTAAAAACCTGCCATACGATTCCCAACTCTAACACATGGCTTCTACCATTTAAATATGATTCCAGATCCTATCTGACCATTAGATGATGTGGGCTTTCTGTTATTGCTGGGTCAACTTGCAGAGTGTTGGGTGTCTTATTCTTAGTAAGAAATCTAGCTGGAGACAAAGATCCTTTTTCAAAGTAACCTAAAGATTAGGTAAAGTAAAGTTTATTTATTAGTCACAAGTAAGGCTTACATTAACACTTCAATGAAGTTACTGTGAAATTCCCCTAGTTGCCACAGTCTGGCATCTGTTCGGGTCAATGCATCTAACTATCACGTCTTTCAGAATATGGGAGGAAACCAGAGCACCTGGAGGAAACCCACACAGAGACAGGGAGAACATGCAAACGCCATACAGACAGTGACCCAAGCCGGGAATCAAACCCAGATCCTTGGCACTGTGAAGCAGCAGTGCTAACCGTTGTGCTAGCATGCTGCTCCTTAGATTACTAAGCACTAGGATAGAGCCATGGTTCATCTCTCAGATTCTCCTCAGTGTGACATAACTATTACGTAGCCCCTTATGTACATGCTCAATAGCTATTAGACTGGTGCTAGAGTTATCCTTTTATTCTGCATCTTCCCCGCACCCCCCCCCCCCCCCCCCCCCCCGCCAGTCTTTATCTCTGCATGCTATCTTCACCTCCTCCTAAACCTTCCCCTGTTTTTACAGGGTTAATCTTTGAGATGCCTTCATCAATCTCCCCCAATGTGTACGGAGTTCTTTTTGAGGCTGCTGAGAATCTATTCACTCCAAGCTCATCCTCTGAGGGTCATCATTTTTGGTTTCCATTGTTATTGGTTATGTGATTGTAGTTTCCTCCTGATGATGTATGAGGATTTGCAGCTCATACGACTATAGTTGCTTGTTCATCAAAATCAAAGCACTCCTATTTCTTCGGTTATGATACCAGTTTCTGTCTGGACAAGATATGATCTTGGTTGTAGCAGCCTTTCCCTTATAGTACCTTCTTGCTGTTGGTCCCTAGTCCACAGCATCTCTCCCCTTTCGAGTGTAGGAGACACTCAGAACCAAATGAATACTGTGGCTACAGGAAAAGGTCAGAGAACAGAGGACAGGTTTTAATGAAGGATCATCCTGACTCGAAATGTTGGCTCTATTCTCTCCCCACAGATGCTGTTAGAGCTGCTGAGATTTTCCAGCATTTTCTGTTTTTGTTTCAGATTCCAGCGTCCACAGTATTTTGTTTTGATACAAGTACAGGTAAGGTCCTTTTACTTTTAACCTTGTGAAAAGATTCTGGATCAGTACAGCTTCTCTTATGGACTTCACATCCAGTTTTGAGCTAGAGATTGCAATATGGCCTCTGTTGGGCTCTGTGTACACACCCAATGTCAAAGAACTGCAGAGTAATCTAAAATATACCCACAGTCAGAAGAGGGATTTTAACCTGACCTATCCAGCAGGAATGGGCAAGTGAGGGCTTTTTAAATGGAGCATTCAGCTTTACTGTCTTTATTCCATTGGCAGCCACCACTTTAATTCCCACTTACATTCCAATGCCTGTGGCTCCTGTCAGAAACAGGCAGGAGCCTCACAACTCCATGCAATTCGAAGTCCCATTCTGTTGGGATCTCCTGATTGAATTTTAACCAGGGCTTGATTGGGAAAACCATTCTGGCTTTTCCACCAGGAGGAGGTGGGTCAGCACCTATTGGGAGGTCAAAGAGACTGCCCAAGGCAAGTCAAAATCTTCCCTCAATTGATTAAAGAAAGCATCTGATTCAGGAAGTATATCAGATATATAATATAAAATTAGACATTCATTCTGAAGCTTTTCTTGCTTTATCTTGAGGAAGCAGGATTAAATTCAACAGAACTTTCCCTCAGGAGATTAAATGGGTTGAGTAGAATCCATGATGGAACAAATTGTGCATGATCTGTGGAAAAATTAATAGGCTAATTCTTTTTTTCTTGTTCCATGTTTCTTTCTAGTCTCCAGTGTAAATGTTTTGATTGCTACAAGTTAAAGTACATTCACACATCATTAAATAATTCCTACTGTTGTATGCAGCTAATTGACAGGAACAATATACCATTGTGATCGAGAAGAAGCAACTGATAGTTTAAGAACGTGCCTTGTGATGAAGGTGTTATGCATCAGCCTGGAGGCTGGAGTTAGCTAACACTGAAACATTAGACAGAATGGTCTATGTGTAGTATGAGAAAATGTTACAATGTCAATGTGTGAGTGCCATATGCCTGAAGCTCGGTATTCCCAGGAGGTGATGGAATGGGTTCCACAGGGAAGACTTTAATGGAATACCAAAACTGAATGATTGGAAACATTCCAGTGAAGACTTCAAGTGGTGAGAGCTGATAAAGAAGGATAACATGATTATTTAGCATCAGCACACAGCCTGGTTGTTACAATTGACTAAATATTCTTTCACCTATAACACAAAGTTATAACCTTAAAAGTACTTGGCCTTTAAATACTGGAATAGTAAAACATTTTAAACCTTGAAATCATTGTTGTCAATACAGGTAGATAAATGCACAATCTACATTTGCTAACTATATTAATGGAGGCATTGCCCATTTAAGATAATTTGGAGCGGCACGGTGGCACTGTGGTTAGCATTGCTGCCTCACAGCGCCAGGGACCTGGGTTTAATTCCCAGCTTGGGTCACTGTCTGTGTGGAGTTTGCATGTTCTCCCCGTGTCTGCATCGGTTTCCTCCAGGTGCTCCGGTTTCCTCCCACAGTCTGAAAAAGACATGCATTGGCCATGCTAAATAAGTACATAAGAACTAGGAGCAGGAGTAGGCCATCTGGCCCCTCACGCGTGCGCCACCATTCAATAAGATCATGGCTGATCTTTTCGTGGACTCAGCTCTACTTACCCGCCACTCACCATAACCCTTAATTCCTTTACTGTTCAAAAATTTATCTATCCTTGTCTTAAAAACACTCAATGAGGTAGCCTCAACTGCTTCATTGGGCAGGGAATTCCACAGATTCACAACACTTTGTGTGAAGAAGTTCCTCCTCAACTCAATCCTAAATCTGCTCCCTCTTATTTTGAGCCCATGCCTCCTAGTTCTAGTTTCACCCGGCAGTGGAAACAACTTCCCTGCTTCTATCTTATCTATTCCCTTCATAATCTTGTATGTTTCTATAAGATCTCCCCTCATTCTTCTGAATTCCAATGAGTATAGCCCCAGTCTACTCAGTCTCTCCTCATAAGTCAAGCCTCTCAACTCCGGAATCAACCTAGTGAATCTCCTCTGCACCCCCTCCAGTGCCAGTATCTGTTTCTCAAGTAAGGAGACCAAAACTGTACACAGTTCTCCAGGTGTGGCCTCGCCAACACCTTATACAGCTGCAACATAACCTCGCCGTTTTTAAACTCCATCCCTCTGGCAATGCAGGACAAAATTCCATTTGCCTTCTTAATTACCTGCTGCACCTGCAAACCAACTCCTTGTGATTCTTGCACAAGGACACCCAGGTCCCTCTGCACAGCAGCTGCAATTTTTTACCATTGAAATATTCGTCCATTTTGCTGTTATTCCTACCAAAATGCATGACCTCACATTTACCAACATTGTACACCATCTGCTAGACCCTCGCCCACTCACTTAGACTAACTATATCCCTTTGCAGACTTTCAGCATCCTCTGCACACTTTGCTCTGCCACTCATCTTAGTGTCATCTGCGAATTTTGACACACTACACTTGGTCCCCAACTCCAAATCTGTGTAAATCGTAAACAATTGTGGTCCCAACACTGATCCCTGAGGCACACCACTAGTCACTGATCACCAATCAGAAAAACACCCATTTACCCCACTCTTTGCTTTCTGTTAGTTAACCAACTCGTTAAATTCTCCCTCAGCGTACCCAAACAGGTGCCGGAGTGAAGCAACTCGGGGATTTTCAGAGTATCTTCATTGCAGTATTAATGTAAGCCTACTTGTGACACTAATAAATAAGCTTTAATAATTTCTGCATTAAAATAGAACTCAAAGTAATGACAAATACCTTTGTTAAATGTTCCTCCTCCCTTATTATTGTAGATAGTAATATCTACGCTGTAGTTTAACCAACAACACCAATTACTGTCCCCTGAATATTAGTTTTGATTTTACAGAAATGTTATGAATTACATTCCTTGTTTTACATCTACAGCCAGGTTTACCGCTAATAACCACACAACTTCAGAATTTGTCACATTTAAGGCTGATCTATTAATGTAGGTTAACAGAGTTTGTACTACATTTGTTCCAATGCTTTTCAAAAATTATTTTGGAGGTTCACATTGCTTTGCTAGAAGTGTACATCAACAATTGTTTTAAATCTTGCCACTATTTTCCTCTCTTGCTGCATCTCTCCTGAAGTTGCTGATTCAAGCTGTTCCCACAAGTTGCAGCAACCCCAATACCTGGCACAAATGCTCACAATTAATTTAAACCTGGATAGCAAATGCTGGCAGCCTAGTCGCCAAATATAAATGGCTCCAATGTTGTCCTTACCGCACAGCCACACTTCGAGCAGGGATTGATGGATAGTAATCATTTTTCTGTCCTTCCCTGAACCAGAGCATTGAGGACATTCAATGACTACCCTTTCTGACATTAACGTATACACCAAGTGACACATTTGTTTACTGAGCCCTTGGGAGAGTTGTGCACCACTGTTTCATGGTAATGGCTTAAATATAGTTGCAGTTAGAAAATTACATGCATCTATGATATGTTGTTGTCAGGTTTTGTGGTCCTCATTACCCAGTGATTGATACTTGACACATGTTGAATGAAGAAGATGTGGCTCAGCGATTATATTCCTCAGAGGTGAATAGTCAGCTGATATGTCGGGGGCTAAATTAGATAACCCCTGAATACAGCGGTGAGGATCATGATGGTCAAAACTGGGAGAGATGTCCTGTATCTGCAGAGGGAGCAGGAAGCCCTCCAGCCACACACTCAACAGATAGTCATAGAATTCAATGGCAGCAGTCAAACCCCAAGAACCTGATACAGTGCTGTAAGAAGTATAATGACCTCATATGAGTGATCAAGTGAATGCATCTTCAAATGCCATATCCCACCGACTATACCACTAGCCTCAGACACTGCTCACCACTCACCTACCAACAATCTCTATCAATCAGTTCTCATACCAAATACTCATATATTTCAACTCAACCTCACGCACTTAGCCTTGGGGTTAGTTTCAGCTACTCAACCACGACTCTCAGCCACACAGATGATATAGCACTGACTGATGAAATTCCCTATGTATTGGAGAACAAGGTGATTTACAACCAGAGATAACAGGAACCAACCAGAAAGGGACAGGTGAGCCTGCATGTCCTTAACCCAATGGAGTGGTTGGTGTAGGCCACCACAGGATGCCTATATCTGAGGCCTTAGTCAGTGGCACAGCTGAAACCATTGAAGATCACAGTATTGCCATGTAACCCTCCTTCCCATATCCCAATTCCCCACTTAAGACCATAAGAAATAGGAACAGCCTATTCAGCCTCTTGAGCCTGCTCTACCATTCAATAGGATCATGACATACCACACTCCCTTCTCATTTACAAACAGCAATGATATAGTAGTATTTGTTAGCCAGAGGGCAAGGTCACACATGGGTTCTGTTACAGTGGAATCAGCTGAGAACTTCAATAGGGTAATCTATAGAGAACACTGATGGGTATGCACAACAAAATACTAGGTGCATTGGGATGTCTACCAGAGGCCTGTGGTCAGTGCTGAGCATGGAGGAGTCCAACATAAATTGGCAGGGAGCTTCATACAGAACTTGGAGCCTATCCTTTCCAGCATGGGTGTGGTGGCCAACTGCGATCCTACACTTGCACCGTCTGATGCCCAAATCTCAATGTTAACTGCAACCCAAGCAGCAGGAATCCAACAAGCTGCATTGGAAGCTCAGACTGTTGGCATGCAATTTCCATTTGGTGCCATGCAAATTCTGCTGTTGCCATCTTGGTGTGGATTACACTGTTCAAAGAGGCTTATAGGGTGTCACAACAGACCAACAATCGGTCCTCCAATAGGCTACTAGGATTGGCAAGGTGCCACACCGAGGGACTGGCAGTGGTTGCAAGGTGCATGAATCTGTAGTCCATTTGCCCTCCCAGCCCTGCCACTTCATCAGCACCCTATTGCTGCCTGACAACCAACCAGCCCAGACTGCTGCCACACATACCTAGATATTACAGTTGGTAACCAGGCATTCTAGGTCCAGAGCTGCTTAAGATCATTCTCCAAGGCCATCTGCAGCCTCCTCCATTGTAAGTCAAGTGGAAGTGCCTTCCACCAGCTCTGCTGCAGCCAGTGGTAGCACTGGGACAAAGATGAATAACTGTGCTGTAGCTGTGCAGGGCCTTGGTGAGACCACACCTGGAACATTATGTGCAGTTTTGGTCTCCTTATCTAAGAAAGAATACACTTGCCATAGAGGGAATGCAATGAATGCAATGAAGGCTCACCAGACTGGTTCCTGGGATGGCAGGAGTATTGTATCAGGAGAACTTGGATCAACTGGAATTTCAAAAGAATGTAAAGGGCTCTAATGACATGCAGCAGAGCAACTCCCCCTCATGGATACCCCCGGGCTCAAGACTATGAGGAGCAACGCTGCCCCTTCCCCCCACTTCCACTCCCCACCAACAAGCACTGGAGCAAACCGCCCCCCCATGGATAAGGGAACCTCTCACCCAGAAGCAGCAGGGCAACCCCCTCCCCACGTATAAGGGGAGCCCCCCCAACAATGGAGTGCCCCAGAGGGTCCACCGCTGGCACTGCCACCAGCATCCTGCTAGTGACAGGGCCTGTTCCTCTCCCCCTGGGGGACTATACTTACCTGTATGCCCCTGGCTAGTTCCCTCGACTGCTTCACGTTTAAAAAAAATAGGTGTAAACCTTGTCGATGTGACATCATGTTGGTAAGGGGAGATTTCCAAATATGGGGGGACGATATGTTGGGGAAATCCACTAATCATCTTAAAATTTAAAAAAAATGTTTTGAAATAAGGACAGGAACCCCCATTACATCACCAGCGAGGGGCAGGAAAAATTGGAAAACAAAATTTAGCCGTCAAGAATTTTGTTCTCCGATTCTCGTGAGATTTTGCGCCCACATTGCCATTCGCACTCGCGGTGGACACAGGCACAAATTCATACAGCACACAAACAAGGAACTTGTGATAAATCTTAATGAAATACTATTTCTATCTCAAATGGAGAATTTTGTTTAATTCTGGGCACCATTCTTTCAGAAGGATGTGAAGTCCATAGAGAAGGTGCAGAAAAGATTTCCGAGAATGCTTTCAAGGATGAGGGAGTTCTGTGATGTGAATAGAATGGAGAAGCTAGGACTGTTCTCCTTAGAGAATAGAAAGTTAAGAGGAGATAAAGTTTATTCATCACAAGTAGGCTTACATTCACACTGAAATTATTGTGAAAATCCCCTAGTCGCCACACTCCGGCACCTGTTCCGGTACATAGAAACATAGAAACATAGAAAAACTACAGCACAAAACAGGCCCTTTAGCCCCACAAGTTGTGCCGAACATATCCCTACCTTTTAGGCCTACCTATAACCCTCCATCCTATTAAGCCCCATGTACTCATCCAGGAGTCTCTTAAAAGATCCTATTAAGTTTGCCTCCACCACCACTGACGGCAGCCGATTCCACTCGCCCACCACCCTCTGTGTGAAAAACTTACCCCTAACATTTCCCCTGTACCTACCCTCCAGCACCTTAAACCTGTGTCCTCTCGTAGCAGCCATTTCCACCCTGGGAAAAAGCCTCTGAGAGTCCTCCCGATCAATGCCTCTCAGCATCTTATATACCTCTATTAATTTCCTCTCATCCTACGTCTCTCCAAGGAGAAAAGACTGAGCTCCCTCAGCCTAGCCTCATAAGGCATGCCACTCAATCCAGGCAACATCCTTGTAAATCTCCTCTGCACCCTTTCAATCTTTTCTGCATCCTTCCTGTAATGAGGCACTGCGGGAGAATTTAGTATGGCCAATTCACCTAACCTGCACATCTTTGGACTGTGGGAGGAAGCCAGAGCAAACCCATGCAGATACAGGGAGAACGTGTAAACTCCATACAGACAGTGACCCAAGTTGGGAATTGAACCCGGTTCCCTGGCGCTGTGAGGCAGCAGTGCTAACCACTGTGCCACCGTGCCACCCAAAGTCTATGATTCTATGATTCTGTTCTACTCTATGATCTGATAAAGGTATTCAAAATCATAAGGGGTCGTCGAAACAGAATGGAGAGAAACCCTTCCCACTGGTGTATGTTCAAGAAGAGAGGATAGATTTAAAGTGATTGGCAAATGATTCAGAGGCAGAATGTGGAAAAATGATTTTACGTAGTAGTAAGGATCCAGAATGAGCTGCCTGAGAATGTCGTGGAGGTAAATTCAATTGTAACTTTCAAAAAGAAATTGGATAAGCACATGAAGGGAAAAAGATTTGCCAGGGATAGGGTGGGGAAGTTCTTCCAGAGAACCGGCATAGACAGGAGGCCAAATGGTCTCCTTCTGTGTTGTAATTATTCTATGATTCTGACTGGAAATGTTGCTACAGCACACTAAAAGCCTTCTCTATCAAATTTAGTGTCATAGCAAAGCTGTCATTGAATGTGTGCTGCATGGGATTTGTGTGGTGACCAGAGTCACCAGTCACATCATCAGTGGATAAGCCTTGTCACCCAGTAGCCACCCTATAGTCTGCTGTGTTGACATAAATGCAGCTGGTACAGTGAACGGCCACAGAATGAAGGCACAATGATGGCTGCCAGGATATTGGACATTGATTCATTGGGCGGAATTTTACGGCCTCGCTCATCCCGAAACCGTAAAGTCCCGTTTGAGATCAACGGAGCTTTCCATTGTCTGCCCCTTGCCCACTCCAATTCCCGTGGCGGGCAGGATGGTAAAATTCTGACTATTGTGTATGGTCACATTCAGCTGCATCCTCGGGGGTGGAATTCCTTTCAGTTTCACTATTGGGCAAAGTTGACTTGCGGTGGGTGCAAAGCTAAATGCAGGCAGTCTATAGAACTGAACACACGGGGGATCCAGCAATCAGAGCAAAGGCACATACCCGCACAGAGCAAAGGCACATACTCGCACCATCGTTTCTTTCAGACAAGAAAGAACAAAATGTTATTAACTCTCTATCTGCCTATTGCTCACATACATGCTCCCCCCTCAGGAAGGAGCCCAGTGTTAGTTTACATGTGTGCTGACAACACCCAGCTTTACCTCACCACCACCTCTCCAATTCAATAACTTGTTTGTGCTGAATTACCTGAATTCAACTTGAGCAGCAATTTTGGTGCGTCAACTGGCCTTGATACTCTTGGGCTAGAGAGAGAAATGTTCCTGTTTCTGACTCCCATTTGCAAAACCCTACAGGGAATAGCAGCTCTGATGAGAGCCTGGTCAGGCTCAGCCATGATATCCTGCATGGTCAAATGTCATGTCAATGCTCATTACCTAGGCTCATGTTGGAGAATGGTCACTTAGGTGAAACACTGGAGGACTGCAGTAAAGGCAAAACATGCAAATGAGTTAACATTTACTTAAGCAAAGATTAAGAATTCCAGAAAACATAAAAACCCTTCGGAATAACTATTGTTTAAAGAGAGCACATGATAGGTGTTGAAAATTAATGACTGCACTGGGGACAGACCCAAAAAAAATCATTAAATCTCTCCATGTTCATTCTGCAGAGAATATATTTACACACAGAAATTATTATTGATTTTCTTTGATTAGTTTGTATATACAAAAGAAAACCACACTGTTGTGAGGAAAATTAATTTCAGAGGCAGGCATTTTCAACCTGCTTTTGACAAAAATTTATTTTCCTGCTCAGTTTACATGATGCAATTTATTGATTATCTGGTTGGCCATGTCACTTAAAAAGCAAACTCCACCATAGAGCCATTCATAAAATGAAAGACCAGTCGCTCAGGTGAAAAGGTGAAAAAAATAATAAATTGGACATTTCAAGCAATTTTATTGCTCTTAATTTTGAAACCAATTTAGGAATTGAGTGCTTATGAAGTGTCATGCCACTTTTTGAAATTTTTTGTGGCTCTGATACGTTGTATGTATATTCATCAGTGATGATCACTAAAGTGAGATTATATATTATGAGTGAGGAGCAGTAATTTATGGAAATTAAACCATTATATGGAAACAGTGGGGTCAAGTTATGCAAGCAATGACATGAGAGGTTTACATTCCATAATCCACTAACCCCTAATCTGAATACCATTTTGAACAAAAATCACCTTAAAAAGGGTTTCCTTCACCTACTGCCTCAGTTGTTATAAACCAGGATGATCCCAAGTTCATGTTCCAGTCTTTGCTAGCTATCTGGATTTCAACAGATGGTGGTGTGGTGGTAATGTCACTGAATGAGTGATCCAGAGGCCCAGTCCAATGCTCTAGGGATTGGGTTCAAATCACACCTTGGCAGCTGGTGGAATTTAAATTCAGTTAATAAATCTGGAATATAAAAGCTAATCTCAGTAATAGTGACCATGAAACTATCATTGATTGTCATTAAAAAGCCATCTGTTTCACTAATGTCCTTTCAAGAAGAAAATCTGCCATCCTTAACTGGTCTTGCCTTCGTGGTACTGCAAATCCATAGCAATGTAGTTAGCTCTTAACTGCATTGGCCTAACAGGCCAGTCTTTTCAAGGTCAATTAGGAATTGGCAACATGTGCTAGCCTTGCCAGTGATGCCCACTACCCACGAAAGAATAAAGAAGGTGCCATTAATGCAACTCTTGGAACTCCCATCTCGAGTTCCCTCCACAAAAAAAATGCATGTGTAGACATTGGGAGAGGACAGTTGGGTTTGGCTGTAGTAAAGTTGAGCATCTCATAGAAATCATAGAAACCCTACAGTACAGAAAGAGGCCATTCGGCCCATCGAGTCTGCACCGACCATAATCCCACCCAGGCCCCACCCCCATATCCCTACACATTTTACCCACTAATCCCTCTAATATACGCATCCCAGGACACTAAGGGGCAATTTTAGCATGGCCAATCAACCTAACCCGCACATCTTTGGACTGTGGGAGGAAACCGGAGCACCCGGAGGAAACCCACGCAGACACGGGGAGAATGTGCAAACTCCACACAGACAGTGACCCAAGCCGGGAATCGAACCCAGGCCCCTGGAGCTGTGAAGCAACAGTGCTAACCACTGTGCTACCGTGTCGCCCCTTCTTAACAGCAATTACTGTTAAGGTTTACCTGTGAGGAATGATCAGTTGGGTGAGGTACTAACTGTGGCCTGCTCACATGAAGCTACCTTCACCAGAGTAAAGGAGAAAACTGGGGATTTGTGTTGAAAGGATAATGTTGCATTGCTTTTGCAAATTCTGACTGGCAAAATCACTAAGAAGTTGCAGAATAATCAGGGTAAATTTAGCATTCTAGTCAGTGTGGGGGTCACACTTGAAAAGGATGTTGATTGGTGGAGATAGAACAACCATATTAATTCTCTAACCTGTGCTTCCTTTCAATGGCTCCCTGTTAAGACTGCTGGAAGGGTGAATTTGCTTGACAGTACACATGATGAAATCATGTAAAAAAATACTGAAATCAGCAAATAATTTTCAAATTCATTTTAATTGCTATTTTTATGCTTTAAGCAATAAAAGAAAAAGCATTGAGCTCATGGCTTGACCAACAACTCATTTCACACAGTGTCACTCGCATCCTTATACCACTCTTTCCTAAAAGATTTCCACCCCCATTGGCCCTTCTCTTACACTTTTTTTCTTAACTCCCAACAGAAGTTCAACAACTTCAGATTATGAACTCTGTTTTCCATTTCTGATTTTCCCCCCATGTACCAGTGTGTTTTGTTTTCTTGTTTTGGCTTTCAGACAATGTGACCCCTTTTCTGCTATTAACACATTCTGCTGTTTTGCTTTCAGACAGTGTTGATCCATATTCTGCTATTAACAACTACTCTATACCAAAGTTTTAGCGTTTATACTATCATTACCAATCCTTTTGTTTTGTGTTCCATGACATCTTTGTCATTGAATCTCGCCTGCCCTCCCTCCTATTTTTCTCCAACGGCCCCTAACCCTCTTTTACAACAGCATAAAACCCATCACATTTTTACCTCTCCCCAGTTCTGAAGAAGAGTCATATCAAAACATTGGGCGGGGTTTTATGGTCTCGCTCGACCTGAGAACGGAAAATCCCACCCGAGGTCAACGGACATTTCCATTGTCCATCCCTCACCCACTCCAATTCTGTGGCGGGTGGGGTGGTGGAATTCAGATGATTAACTCTGTTTCTCTCTCCACTGATGCTGCCAGACCTGTTGAATTTTTCCAGCATTTTCTGACTTTGTTTCTCCCAATTATTGTTTGGGATGTAGAACCGGCAGTTCTGTGGTAACTCATTCAAGTTGTTTTCTATGATATGTGAGCTAGGCAGCATAGACTTTAACTCACCAGAAGTGGGGCGGTAGCAGAGTTAAAATTGCAGTATACAACTCAGACTGTACACAACACTAACCGTTCCATTGCTGTTCCACTATCATAGTTCCTGGGCCTTCTGCTAGATGGCCCAGGCATCTGGCTGACTCTGGCAGGAGCAGCATTACTGTGTGCAAATTGAAATTCTATATGCATCATAAAAACTCACCCTGACTCTCTTCCCACTGGGTTGACCAGGGGAGAAAGCTACAACAGCTTCCCTGCATAGGTCTCTGGTTAAGATCACACAGGGTCATTGAAGGCCAATCTGCAGACTTAAAGAAGAACTCCATTCGTTTCCAGGAATTGTCCAGTTTTCCTGCTCATAAGAGCTGTTTACACCTATGGGCTTGGGATGGGACACCAGCATCCAGTTTTCCGTCAAGTGGGATGAGTTAAAATCTGCTCTTCAATGTCCATAATTTTAATTTTTGGCATGGGTGTCTCAAGGTAGAAAACAGTATAGTTCTTAACCCAGGAAACTGTGTCTTCCCTCCATTCCAACCCATCCTCTACTACTGCCCTGGATCAACCAACTAATCATGATGTGGAGATGCCGGCGTTGGACTGGACTCCAAAAGCTTGTGCTGCCAAATAAACCTGTTGGACTTTAACCTGGTGTTATGAGACTTCTTACTGAATCAACTAATCAACCAGGTTCTGATAATGGCCCCAGTATTTACCCGGGATCATATAAAGTAGGGATAGGTGGGTGGAGTTCAAAATGGGAAACTAGAAGTAAGAATTTCCCACTTATCCCACAGGATTTAACTGCAGACGTCTTTTCAACATTTTCAGTAGGGTTTCCACCCGCCGACCAACCTGATTGACAAGATGCCTGCCTGTCAGGTGGGGAAGCAGCTGAGGAGCCAGGTAAGTGGTGGGATTGTCAGTGATTGTGCATCTTAGGAGTCAGAAATCAGAGATGGTCAGAGGGTCGGGGTTGATGATTGTGAGGGGTAAGTGTTGAAGTTCATGGGGATGAGGGCCGAGATCCAGGGATGGAAATCAGACATTGTGAAGTGGATCAGAGATCAGAGTTAGGGTCAGAGATTGTAGGGAGTGGAGAGCTCAGGCACAAGGGTCAGAGGTGGCAGGGAATGGGATTGAGAGATCAGGAGTTGGGGTCAGAGGTTGGGTGGGGGTGGAACGTGGGGGGAATTGGTCACAGATCACAGGGTACAGAAATCAGAGGTCAGGGTGGAGTTGGTGATCATGGAGATGTGGATAAGTGATCTCAGGGGTGAGGAGTAGAAATCACAGGGGTGGGGGAATCAGAGATCACAGTGGATAGAGATCAGAGATTGTGAGGTGTGTCGGGGTTGCAGATGACGGGGTGTGAGGGATAGTGATCATCAAGGATAAAGGTCACAGTTGGTTGAGCTGGGAAGATACTTTTGTTCTTTTTAGCTCACAAGCAGTGCTGTAACTATATTTACTTTATGGATCTGTCTCTTCTGGTCCTTTTACCAGAAGGCCAGGAAAACAACAACAATTTACATTCATATGGTAGTTTTGATGTTCTAAAATATCCCAAGATGCTTTACATGAGTATTACAGCACAACATTAGATTCTGAACTTCCAAAGGAAATATTAGTCCAGATGATCAAAAACAAAAAAAAACACCAGTCAAGTAGAGCCACACAGTGTCTTTAGAAATTTAAGTCACTGACCCACCTCCCGACAAGGGACCAGTCAAGAGTGCCCACAACCTGCCTCCCTTAAAACCATTTGCAGGCAGGTGGGGGTTAGTTTGAAATAAAGGAGTTTTTCACTTCTGTCCTCCCCTCCCAGTGCACCTTGTTCACTTAAAATGCCACCAAAGTAGCTTCTGTCACTCTATACATTGTGGTGCCCTCATTGGGCAATCAGAAGAGTCCAACTTGTTAATTTTACAATCTCCATGATATTAATTTCAATAATAATTATTAATCAGACTGCAGGAAACATTCAGTTCTCAGTTATTCATGTTTATTACTGCCATTTAATTGTCTAAGGCTGTCGCTGAAACCACATCAATGAATTTGGCACTTTGTATTCATAATGGTATTGGCTTGAATGTAAAAATGAATGGTGTAGGCTAACACTCTGTGGATCAATGTTGGTTATTTCATGTGAGAACAATTTGTCATAGTTGTTGCGGTGATGGTCTAAGTCCTACTCTTGACCCTGGATGAGGAACTGAAAAAATAACCCAGAATTCCCACTTCTGTTCACTATCCAGTAACCCTTTGCTGGAAAGGTGTATGTACAGAGATTTGGTGATGTTAGATGAGAACTAAATGTTTTTGGAGAAGTGAGTTCCATATTTTCCCAAGGTATGAAGAAGTGCTTCTGTCTTTTACTCCCCTTCTATGCTTTTAACACTCTAATCTAACTCTTTTACATCCTAGCTGTGACTGTAACACTATATTTTGCACCCTCTCCTTTCCTTCTCTATGAAGGGTATGCTTTGTCTGTATAGCGCACAAGAAACAATACTTTTCACTGTATGTTAACACGTGACAATAATAAATCAAATGAAATCAAATCAAAAGCAATCTGAGCCTGCATGGCACCAAGCTGGCTTACATGGCAATAAACAGCGGATCTCATCTACATAATTCTGCTCTTGCACTGCAGCACCCAGACACCGGGTGGCTTCTTTCTGTGCTCCAATGGAAGCTGAGACATTAGCACTGCATCGTGGCTTAGGTCCAAAGTGTTTTCATGGAATTGGTCACCATTTCCATGCGGAAAGGATGAAATGGGATTAGAATAGTTGGATGGTTTGTAACTCTGAACTCTGCATGAAGCCCTGTTCCAACTTATTGTTAGACTCCTCCATGGTCCTGAAGAGCAATAACAATCTTTGAGCTAAGTCTGCCAATACATAAAATATCTCAGCGTGCACATCCACTTGTACCATCGTGCATGACACTCCATCAAAGTCTGCAACCTCATCCTCTGGTGTGCTGGCACGTGTGTTATCCTATCCGTCTGGTCTGGCCACAGCTAACTCATGCCCAGTGACTCAGTGCAATATATCCTTTATCCTCTAGGTAACTTCACAGGCCGGTATCTGATCTGGTGGCTGTGAGTTTAAAATCAAATGACAGTGCTTCTTCATCAGACATCTACACTTACTTATGCCCTTCATTGTCAAGTTGCACTGTCTGGCCAGGCAGCAATTCTTGGGTATCTGAAAGCAAAAATGGAGAAGGGAGTTGGGCAGAGGGAAGGGGATTGGCAGAAAGCAAGAGGCTCATTGTTACGCCACCTGCAGCTTGCACTCCGTGCCGGATAGGAAGATGTGAATGAAGTGGGATTTGAGAAAATGCATAATTCACAAAAGGGAAATGTCCCTCAGTGCAGGTATGCTCCTGCCTGTGCTCCCTCTCTCCCTCCTGTTACATGTGGTCTTGTCCTTTGGGGAGAAAAAAAGGAGATTTTGAGAGGGTGATCAAGTGGGTTTGGGGGCTTAACATCAGTGCCATATGAGGGATCTGGGGCAAGCCTGTGAGGGATCTTGATGGGTGTCAGGGGGAGGAGGTGAAACTGATGGGATCGTTTGGGGATGTGGAATGAGGAGGTTCTGAGGGAAATGTTGGTGGCCTGCCTGGGTGAAGGCTGGAAGTGCTTATTGTAACATACCTATGGTTAGGATCAGGAATTATGCCAGAGGAGGACAAATGGGTGCTCAGTCTTGCATCTCTAAAGAGGTTGTTAATTTTCTCTTTCTGCACTGAACAGCTGTCCCCTGGGTCAGAGTGTTGCCGCTGACAGCTTCAGCCTCCACCTCCCAGGCTTCTGCCACAACTAGCTGGTAGTCTCCTGACTACCCTGGGGAACAGGGTGACCCTCCTCTCCTCAATGGCATCCAACACCCACTCAATATCTGCACTGAGACTGTATGGGGCTAGTCTCCTTCTGACCATCTTCCCTGGTGATGTGAATGTGGGGTGTCACTTTTAAGCTGCTCCCGTTTGTTGCTCATTCAGGTGATTCCTGATTCCAGCGAATCAGCCACCGCTGGAGTCGGAGAATCCGCATGTTTCACGTGGGGGCTGGAATAGCCCATTTGAATAAGTAGGATGGCTTGTGGACACTGCTGCCAGCGGAAATGTGACTCGCTCTCGCTTTCCCATCGGTGGGCGCACAGTCTCAAAATGGGAGAATTGTGTGATCTCTCTGATCTTCCACCTCCTGGAGTAATTGCCATATCAGTTTTACAAAGGGTCATCCAGACTTGAAACATTGGCTCTATTCTCTCTCCACAGATGCTGTCAGACCTGCTGAGATTTTCCAGCATTTTTCTATTTTTGTTTCAGATTCCAGCATCCGCAGTATTTTGCGTTTGTCGTATCAGGTGATCTGGGAGCCCTCTCTCCTGCCAGATGCTCCATTGGTAATTTCATCCCTTCTCTGAAAAACCTTTGGAGACAGTTCCACCAGCTGCTGCAGCCTGCACGGATCTCCCCTTTAAGAAATGTGTTTGTGTGCTGCCTGCATCAACTAATCAAGTGCAGGTAACCTTACATTACAATTCCCACTGCCCACAAATGGGCCTTATTACATTTTGAACCCAGAGTCATTTGAGTTCCAAGAAGACAGGAAACTATACATAAGTTAGACTGAAACGGCCCTGGAAGTTGACAAAATAGTTGCTGCCAATCCCAGGAAACATCTTTCGCATGAATAGGATTAGTAAATCCAGAGACAAGGGAATGTCTGAAGAACCGGCAGGATTTTAAAACGGAAGATAATGCAACAATAGGTCATTTGTACTGCATAATATCATTCAGAAAGTTATGAATAAACAAGATGACAGCTTCATAATTAAGTTCAATGATTTTGAATTGGCCTTTGATAGCCAAGATAGAGTTACATTGATGGATTTTATAATGTTAGAGATTTTTCACAAGTACACAAACATCATTAAGGAACTCCGTGATGGAATGGAATGTTGTGCTAAAGTGGAGCATAGAACAATGGAATGGTTCAAAATAAAAAACAATGTCAAGGATGTTCATGCTGCCCTTGTTATTGGCAATACCAGTCCATCAGAATACACACAAGGCAGGAAAATAATGGGCTCAGATGGGAAAGACAGAGAACACTTGACTTCATTGCACTATTGGTAGAAATGGAAGACGAAATGCAAAGGGAGGTAAACATATTCGATAGATTTGGGCAAAAAGTCAGACACAATAAAATGAGATCATACCCAGTTAATATAAAAGTAAAATACTTCAAATACTGGAATCAACTCAATGTGGTCCATAAATGTGGCCCCAAGCTTCTGGTAGCCTGTCATTATAATTCTCCACTTTGCTCTCATGCTGATCTCTCTGTCCTTGGCTTCCGTAAGAAGTCTCACAACACCAGGTTAAAGTCCAACAGGTTTACTTGGTAGCATGAGCTTTCGGAGCACTGCTCCTTCATCAGGTGAATGGAGAGTTGGGTTCACAAACGGGGCATATATAGATATAGACTCAATTTCAAGATAATGGTTGGAATGCGAGTCTTAACAGGTAATCAAGTCTTTACGGGTAGAGACAATGCAAGTGGAGAGAGGGTCCCTTGGCTTCCTGCAGTGGTCTAGTGAAAATCAACAGAAACTCTAGGAACAGCATCTCATCATATAATTAGCCACTTTACGGCCGTCCAGGCTCAACATTGAGTTCAATTATTTCATGTTTTAACCCCTGCTGTCACTTTGTTTGCTTTTTCTTTGTATATTTTGATTTTAGTCTGTTCTTCTCTTCTTTTCACTTCCTGCTGTGGTTGTTCATTATTTTGCCATTCGCTTCTCCTTTAACAATATCCGTTGTTTTTTTACTTTCCCCATTACCACCCCCTTTGGCCTTGCACTATGAATTCATCAGTAATTTAACCTCCTTCATTCTCCATCCTATCACAGATCCATTTTGTTCTTTCCCCACCCTGCCCGCCTTTCACTTACTTAAAACCTATTGCACTTCTAAACTTTTCCCAGTTCTGATGAAAGATCTTGGGTGGGATTCTCCCAAAATAATTCTAACTGTTGAAGCATAAAAACTGGAGTAAATCCCGCTGATTTTTTCAGCAGGATTTGCAAAATGAATCTCCAACACTTTGTGTGCTGCAGAGTGCGCTGGCGTGAATCTCGTGAAAAATCAGGCCTATTCCCGCTGGAGAGGCCAGCAGCATAGCACTGAGCGGGTCACTGCACATCTACCAATCTGTCAGCGCCAAGATCGGTGCATGCGCAGTCACTCCACACTGTAGCTTGATCGCTGACCAGCTCCACAACCCCACAATGCTGGCCATGCAACCCCTCACCACCCGATCGCTGGCCTCCTTGACGTGTCTGGGACAGCCTTGACGACCCCCCCCCCCTCAATCTCCCCCCACTCCCCCGACAGTCTGATCTCCTCGTCCCTCGGCAGCCCTGGTCTCCCCCCCTCCCACTCACGCCACCAGCAGGCCAATCCTCCCCCTCCACCCCGATGGCCAGCTCTGATGGCTGGCCACTTTCCCTCTGTCACTGCCGAGTGAAGAGTGACAGCGGGACTTCCCCACCCCCACTGATCTACCCCCCCCCCCAAAGGCCCCACCCATTATTAGGCCCCGTCCCACTGGCACTGCCCGATGTCCAGTGGGCAGTGCCAACATGCCCCTTTGGGCATTGCCACTTTGCCCCTTGGGCAGTACCTGGGAGTTAGGCTGGTACTGCCAAGCTGGTAATGCCCAAGGGGCAACACCCCTTATCCCGATCTACTGGGAAGGCCTTCATGGCCTCCCTGCACTTCAGTGGGGTCGGGTTGTGGAGAGCTGCTGCAAACCCTGCTGGAGTGAAAGACTCCTGGGGGGTGGGGGGCGGTGGGGGCGGGGGGGGGGGGGGTGGGGGTGAGGGGAGAGACTCTAGCGGGCCCAGAGATTTCAGTCCCAGGCCCACTTATTAAATTTAAATCAGTGTTAGCATGAATTATGCAGCTCTGCACCTATTTGTGATGCAGAGCTGAGGGCACCGGAAACCCGGCAGCCGGAGACTTGGAGTGAGATCCAGGCTGTTAACACTTGCTACATAAAATGTTCTTCCTCAAGTTTCCCCTGTACCCCTTGCCCAAAATCCTCAATCTGCGTCCCCCTAATCCTTGTACTATCAACTAAGGGGATGAGCTTTTCCTTGTGTACCTCACCTCAGCCTGTCAATATTTTGTACACCTCTATCAAAACTCCCTCAGTTGCCTTTGCATCAAGAAGAATAAACACAGCCTTTCCAACGTAACCCTCTAAACCACCCTCTCCCTGCCGCCCATCTTTGGAACTATTCAGATAAATTGCCTTTGCACATCCTAAGGACTTTCTTGATTTGATTTGATTTGATTTGATTTATTATTGTCACATACAGTGAAAATGATTGCTTCTTGTACGCCATATAGACAAAGCATACCATTCATAGAGAAGGAAAGGAGAGAGTGCAAAATGTAGTGTTACAGTCATAGCTAGGGTGTCGAGAAAGGTCAACTTAATGCGAGGTAGGTCAATTCAAAAGTCTGATGGCAGAAGGGAAGAAGCTGTTCTTGAGTCGGTTGGTACGTTGCTTTAGACTTTTGTATCTTTTTCCCGACGGAAAAAGGTGGAAGAGAGTATATCCGGGCTGTGTGGGGTCCTTAATTATGCTGGTTGCTTTTCCGAGGCAGCGGGAATTATAGACCATGTCAATGGGTTGGAGGCTGGTTTGAGCAATGGAATGGGCTTCGATCACGTTTTTTTGTCGTTTTTTGCTGTCTTGGGCAGAGCAGGAGCCATACCAAGCTGTGATACAACCAGAAGGAATGCTTTCTATGTTGCATCAGTAAAAGTTGATGAGATTCGTAGCGAACATAATAAATTTCCTTAGTCTCCTGAGAAAGTAGAGGCATTGGTGGGGCTTTCTTAACTATCGTGTCAGCATAGAGTGACTGAGACAGGTTGTTGGTGATCTGGACACCTAAAAACATGAAGGTCTCGACTATTTCTACTTCATCCCCATGACATAGGCAGGGGCATGTCCTTCACTACGCTTCCTGAAGTTGATGACTATCTCCTTCTTTTTGTTGACATTGAGGGAGAGATTTTTGTTGTTGCACCAGTTCACCAGGTTCTCTATCTCTTTCCTGTATTCTGTCTCTTCATTGCTTGAGATCCGACCCACTATGGTGGCGTCATCAGCAAACTTGAAAATCAAAGTTGGAGGTGAATTTGGCCACACAGTCTTGGTGTATAAGGAGTATAGTAAGGGGCTGAGGACACAGCCTTGCAGGGCACTGGTGTTGAGGTTGATCATGGAGGAGGTGTTGTTGCCTATCCTTACTGATTGCAGTCTGTGGGTTAGGAAGTTCAGGATCCAGTCGCAGATGGAGGAGCCGAGTCCCAGACCATGGAGTTTGGAGATGACTTTCATAGGAATAATGTTGTTGAAGGCTGAGCTGTAGTCAATAAAAGGAGTCTGACTTAGGTGTCTTTGTTATCTAGGTGTTCCCTTTACCTGCAGGGCCAGGGAGATGGCATCTGCTGTAGACTGTTGCGGCGGTAGGTGAATTGTAGTGGACTCAGGCATCTGGGAGTCTGGCATTGATTTGTGTCATGACTAGCCTTTCGAAGCACTTCATAATGATCGATGTTAGAGCCACCGGACGATAGTCAGTAAGGCACGCTGTCTTTCTTAAAGTGTGATGACAAAACTAGATGCAATATTCTATTTAGGGTGGGGGAGTGGGTTACTGGCATGGCTGCATGTTCTTGACCCATGGAGGAGATGTTGCTGGCCAGCATTAGCTTGGCAGTCTCTGAATCCATGGCCAGTGGCTAAACCATCAGGGTTGTCAGTACATTCCTACCTAATATGCACCTTCTAAAATCCTACTTCCCTCACCCCATCCCACAAACTATTTTGATTTACAATTTGTTACCGGTGTAATCATGCAACTCTTCCTTTCCTCCCTTCCCTCACCTCAACACCCCCCAGTGGCTTTATGTTTTCGGATATCCAAGAACTGCTATCCAGCCAGGCAATGGGGTGGGAGGCTAAAGGAATTAATACAGATGAGGAGGAAGAAACAATGTCACTTTAAGTGGATAGATATATGGGCTCTCCATCATATATGCAGTCTTTAGCTGCAAGTTAAAGTAAAAACGATATAGAGAGCAAAGAGGAATGAAGAAATTCTGCAGCATATCTTGCTGTAGAGGCCAAGTAAAATCAGATGTTTTATTTTATTTTTATTAAAAGTAATATTACTAGTTTTTGGTTAGCACATCATGTTTATTATGTAGTTGCTATTTTTGTAACATGCCAAGAGCTTCCATTGTTAGCTAAAACAGGCTACTCTGTATCAAAAGGCATTTTATTGAGTAAAAACAAGATTCTTTTTATGCAAAGTTGAAATTCCTTTTCATCAACTTGGCAACTGCTGAAGGAAAGTTAAAGTTCAAGAAGAGTGTTTGAAGCTTGAAATTTTCACACAGACCTGTTCCAATCTCCAAAGCTGCAACTCTCCAGACCTTCACACAGGAATAGCATCTCGTTATGGAATTATTTCTCCAGCTGCTTTCTTCCCTGTTCTATAGGATATAGCTCCATGAGTGTCTGTAGCTCTGCAGTATCTTAGAACAGTGGTCGCACATTCTTTATTGAGCCTGAATGGTAAATGTTGAAATGTGAATATATTGTCCAGCCACCAAAAAGTAAATGCTTCACTATTCAACTGGGGTAGTATTTTTGCCAAATACATGAGCGGAAATCCTGGCTGACAGATATTTCTCTTGCCTTTCAGGAACGCAGCTTGGTCATTGTCACAACTGTCAAAATAGATGGTGTATTTTTCCACAAATCCACTGGGGTGGACAGAAAAAGTATCTTTGAGCCACTCCCTATTGTGAAACTACTGTAACAAAACCAAAATGTTGGTGAGCAGGCAGTTGTTTGTGTCAATGAATTCTGACTCCATATTCTATGTAACAACCAAAACATTAATCGCTGTCTTCCAAACTTCCAACCAAAGGAGGATAAGGGAGAATGCTCCTTCTTCAAGAGGTAAGTCAAGAATAAATGCACAATAGATGAAGTTGGTCCATTTTACATTGTCTGGCAAGAGACTATCCACTTTGTTTTGCCCAACACAGCCACTGGAACTCATCAGAACTGTATTCTCTGGCAACAATGAGCCTGGAATAAGATGGGGCTGGGTGGGCGGGGGGCATGTGGGAAGGCGGGAGGGGGGCTCTGTTTCAGAGAGGCTGCTCATGATTGTTATCAAGCAAGTAACAATTTTAATATGGAGTTGAATGAGGATGAGGAACTCACCAGGTTATGCACAAAAAGTGAGGTTATGAAGCTATGCACAGATCTTTCAAAGAGCCAGTGCGAGCAAGGAAGATCGAATGGTTTCCTGTGCTGTAGGTTTCTATGATTGCATGACTGCAGTTGGAAAATATGCTGATGTAGACATTGGATGAGAACAGGGTCAACCTGTTTGTAATTAAAATATCCCCCACCCTCCCCCATCCATTCCGCTCTCCTCCAAAAGTAGAATAACCTGCCCATAGCCACTCTCCAAGCTGAAATATAAAGAGTGAAAGAATGACCATTTGGATAAATTTGTGGACGCTTCCAGAGCCTACGGAACCATTCCAACAGCAGTTGCTACATTTGAAAGAGCAAAGTCAAGAAAATGGAATGAAGAAGTGTCCTTTGACCCTCATACTCATACACCAGGTCTTGGATTAGATGAGGTTCTGTCTCCAGGTGGATCCTATGATCACAGTGGAACTAGGTCTGTGGAACTTACAGAAATCATCGCCAACAAACCCACAGTAATTGATTTAATTGAAATTATTCAGATCATGTCTGAAATAAATAGTATCATGGATGATGGAAAAGCTAATTGATCTTCATTGTAAAAGCAAACAGCACAAACCAACTGATCTGACTAAAGGAATAAATGAAAGTGCGTACTGTTCAGTACTAGAAAATAATTGCTCTGCTGTTCTTAATTATTCAATAAATGACCTTTATTGGATTCACAAACAGTGAAGAAAATACAATGGAATTTCTTTTTCTCTGTACCAATTTTCTCCAAGCCTTTCTCATAGAACCTTACCTAGTCTAGGGTACAGTCCTACAGGTATTGGGCACACCCTCCCTCAATGAATCTCCAATGATTCAATCATGAGAGAGTTGTCCAGTTTAGCATTCTGTTGCCCTTAACATCCACATACATGCCTTTTTCTGCAAGGGTCATTCTGGGAGAAGAAGGCAATGGAGGGTTGGGGGTGGGGATTAGGGAGAGGGTGTATGGGGTGCAGGGGAGGTGGGTGGGTTTCATCTGTCAACATTAAAAACTATAGAGTAAATCTAATTACTATTGTGCTATATTATATTTGTAGTGCTGATGAAGCCTAAATTTTATATCCTAATTGTTTCCAAATATATCAATGAGAGTTCCACCCATGATTTAGTTATGCTGCCCAGAGCATAACAAAACTAAACAAACCAGGAGAGTCCCAGATTCTATCCCTGAGCTAGTTGCTTTCAGCTGGGACACTGGTACCCGATGCAAGGCAGGGAAACCTGCTTAAAAGCATGCATTTATGGATTAAAAATAGGAAGTGCTAAAAAAGATTCAATAGATCCGACAGCATCTATGGTGAGAGAAGCAGAGTTAAATGTTGTGAGGTGAATATGAATCATCTTCAGAACAATTCTAGTTCTGATGAAGAGTTATATTTGACTCAAAACATTAACGCTAATTCTAACTCCACAGATGCCACCAACACATATTGTGTATTTCTAGCACTTTCAGTTGTTATTTCAGATTTCCAGCATCTGCAGTATTTTGCCATTATGCCTCATATGTATGGAGGGTAAGTGAGGATAAGATCCAGCTTGGCTTTGATACACTGCCCCACTGTTGTCCACAAGTCAAATAGCCCACTAGTACAGTCAATGGAAGGAAAATCTGATGGATTCTCCCAAGTTTATTTTCTTACTGTAGAGGGAGTACAGCAAAGGCTGATTCCTGGGATGACAGGTCGGCCACAGGAGGAGAGATTAAGTCAGTTAGAATATATCCACTGGAGTTTAGCAGAGTGAGACGGTATCTCATAGAAAGTTGTAAAATTCTAACAGGTTAGACAGGGTAGATTCAGAAAGAATGTTCCCAGTGGCGGGGGAGTCCAGAAATAGGGGTCATAGTTTGAGGATAAGGGGTAAACATTTTAGAACAGAGGTGAGGAGAATTTGTTTCACCCAGAGGGTGGTGAATGTGCAGAATTCACTACCATAGAAAGTAGTTGAGGCCAAAACGTTGTCCGATTTCAAGAAGACATTCAATATAGCTCTTGGAGCTAAAGGGATCAGGAGGTATGGGGGGAAGGGGCATCAGGGTATTGAATTTGCTGATCAGTCATGATAAAAATTAATGGTGGAGCATGCTTGAACAACTGAATGGTCTATTCCTGCTTCTAGTTTCTATATTTCTTTACTCCATCGAGGCCAGGCTTGGCACCTAGGAAGTAAAAGGGAAAATCTGTGTTAGTGGCATCACAAGAGGTGGGAGAAAATTGATGGAAAAGAAACAAAGGGTATAAAATAATTTCTGTCCGTGTTGATCTGCATATTCTCTTCAGGTCACCAGCTACATTATCTTAAACTCCAGATAAAAGTCAATAAATTATAACTGCGGGGAAAAATGGTCCATTATAACCTGCAATTAAAAAGTAATTTCATGCAACCTTGGGAATGGCAATGTCAACTCATGGAGATGCTGCTGATGTTGAATTCTTCAAACACAAGCTGCAAAGTTAGGCTAAGATTATTATTATTATCATCATTATCTAAATTAGCTTGTGTAGTTTAACATGGATAAAATGCTCATTGTCATACTATGCAGAGGAAGAATTTTTAAATGTGACAATTTAGAAGTTATGGTTGAGATTTTTTAACCTTTCCATCTCTTCTGAAGACATTGGCTTATGCTAGAGTACAATTCTACCCATGATCAGGGGCTCTCTACCTTGCCCAAGTGGTAATTCTTTATATATGAACATCAGACATTAGCAGGTTATTCAGTCGTGGGAGGAATCACAGCAAATCCATTTCTGACTTTATCAAACATTCATACATGCTTGTCCAACAGAAGCCTGGCTAGCATTTAGGATTATATTCTCACTAATGGTTTCCCTCTGTAATTCAGCAATATCTGTATTGTTACTGAGCTGGAATGAATTCACGCAGTACAGACCAGTAATGGAACCTGTGGACTTCCTGTTTTGTATAATTAATTTCCACACTTAACAGCAAATTTACACACTGAGCCAGAGCAGAAAAAATTCTTAAATATTTTCTTTCACAGACAAATTTATTAAGGTTCACCATCGAAAAAAACTAGTTCCAGAGCCCATATATTTTCACCCATTGATGGAAGCCCAGTCCTATGCATCCCTTAACTTTTTAACCTGATTCTGCAGCATTTCTCTGTCGTATTATCACATCTCTTAGAAACAACCCAAAGTGCTTCACCTAAAATCAAATACTTAGAAGTCCAGGGATTGTTGTTATATAAGTGAACAAATGCAATGTATGACAAATATATACTGCCAGTAATATGGAAAATTATGAATCATCCTATTCAATGTCTGCAATTTTCCTATGCAGTTGTCAACATAGGAAGAATGTTAAGAGTAACATTTAGATTCATTAGGAGTAGCTTTGATTGCAATTATATTTAAACATATGAAAATGTGTTTAGCTTTAAAACATACATCAAAATGTGTCATTTTTTAGAAAAAAATGAGGGATTGTATACTTCGCAAGTCTCATTCATCTTGTTTCAGTGAAACTTGTTTCTAAGTAGCTCACTCTAAAATAGAAACAACGTTCCAGAAGCACATTCCTCACGAGGGGCCTTGATTGGCCAGTTCATATATTGGGAAATTATGGGCACATTTTCCACAAATTTGCAATCATTAAAATTCATAAACAGAAAAGCTTGGGGAACACATCCATGATTTCCCCATATTCTTTCCATCCGGAGGACGCATTTAGAAACTCAGCCTTGATATGTTTAAAAGGGTAATGCAATAGGTCTGACTCTTCATTATAATAGACTGGAAATTAATGTGAGTGACATTATCATACCCACATTTGATATACTTGTACCAAATTCCACTATTTTATTGGAGACATTAACCCATTTAAAATAAACAGGTTAACACCGCCAGTAAAATAGTGGAGAGGAAATTTGTTAAGAGCACATTAAGGGCTGTATGATAATATTGCTTATAGTAATTTCCAGGCTAATATATTCTACTCATTAAACATTCCTAATGTTGGCAGCTCTGTGATGGTCACTCTCAGTGCCTTCTGATGTGAACATGATGCCTCTTATTGGCTACACCGACCAAGTGTCCTGAACTCTTCAGAAGTTCCACCCATTCACTTTGATTTAAAGTGATGTATTTTTAAATCTTTGTTACTCTGAAAAATAACTTCATATACTTTATAAATTATTAAATGTTTTGTATCTACAACAGTGCCAGAATGTATGAAAGTAGTGTCATTTCAGTTGATTAGTTCCTAAGCTGGAGCCCACTGTCCCATCATTTGATCCCATTCAGACCTTCATGCTCCCAGACCACGTGGGCCACTGCTCCTCCTTGAGCCAAATTCCAGAAACAAGAGTCAGCCATGCTTTACACTTATAACCAATGATGAATCAGAACTTAAAATCATATCTATCATGTATTTTTAAATTAATTTAATCACAAATATTGCCCATTAATATCTTCCAAAAAATAATATTGTGCCACAAAACAAATGTATCAGTTTCCATCTCTCCTTATAAAGTTAAATGGCTGCCTGGTCCTGCTCTCCCATTTCCTCTGCTGTTCATCGATCCACTTCCTATGGCCTCTGCTCCCTACTCTAGAATCTGTTATCATGCTTTCCTCAACTCCAGGTTCCAGTGCTTTGTGTTATCTTTAACTCCATGCCCACAGTTTTTAATCTCTTGTCTCAGGTACATCCCCCAGTTCAAGCCTTCATTTCCTCCCAACTCATGATGAACCTCAATGCCACTAATCCAATCCCCTTACAATGCAGTCACAACTTCCCAGTTACAGCCTTCTCTTCTGCTGCTTTTCAATTGTAGAAACCACCATTGTTGCCCTCTGATGACAGATCCTCAGTGTCAATAGGAAAAAGAACTAGGAAGCTACAATGATATTCAACCCCCATTGAGATAGTCCGCAGCCCAATATTAATAAGACCACAAAAGAATAAGAGTAGCAGTACTTTAAAAAAAATAAAACCTATGTTATCACAATTACTGGGGCCTGGAGGTATTATTTAATTGAAGTATAGTGCAAAATTTCTAATGAAGTGAATATTACACTATATTCTATATTCATATGGAGTGCAAATGGCTCTGCATTTGACCATCACTTCTTCATGTCACACCGTGTGCCACCATCTGGTGATAGTACAGAATTTAAGGCCATAGACAATTAGCTTTATGGTTTAACTGGTGAAAATTTTGATGGGCACGAAAAAATTTCACCTACACAACATCACAACAATAACTTACATTCATGTAGCATTTTTGTGTAATTAAAAAAGTCCAAGGTGCTTCATATGAGCATTAACAAACAAAATTTAACATTAAATCATATAAGGAACAATTAGAACAGATGACCAAAAGCTTGTTCCAAGAGGTACGTCATAAGGAAAGTTTTAAGAAAGAGATACAAAAAGGCAGAAGGCTGAGGTTAGAATTGTAATTGAAAATAATTACAGGAGTTTTAAAATAGAGACTTTACCAGACCTTGAGCTGTGAGCACAGCGGTGATGGGTGAAGGGGACTTGATGCCAATTAGGATATGGGAAGCAGAACTTTGGATGAATACAAGTTTCCAGAGTTGCAAGATGAGAGACAAGACGGGAGGGCATTGGAAACAAAGGTATGAATTTGGGTTTCAGCAAGGCATTAGCTAAGGCAGTGATGAAGGTGGGTGATATTACAGAAGTGAAAGTAAGCAGTCTGATGATGAAGAGATTATGGCTTCGAAACTGATCTCTGTTTCAAATAGAACACCATTGCCAATTCAGCCTGTGACAGTGATCAGGAGAGAGATTGAATAGTTGGCTAAGAAATGGAGATTGTGATAGGGACCAAAGACACTGGCTTTTGGCTTCCAATATTTAATTGGAGGACATTTCTGTTCAACCCTGCAGAACAGCAATGTGATAAATCAAAGGCAGTGGAGAGGTTGAGACTGGCCATGGTACGTGAAAACTTTGGTGTGCATGTGGAACATGACATTGTGTTTGAATAATGTTGCCAAGAGGCAATATCTAGATGAGAAATAGAGTGGGTCAAGGATAGTTTCTTGTGGGACTCCAGAGGTAACTATGTTGGGGTGGAAGATAAGCCATTTCAGGTGATTGTATAGCTATGACTGGACAGACAGGAATAGAATCAGGCAATTACAGCTGGATGATGACAGAGAGGTTAACCTTGTCATGGCTGCAGACAGGTCAAGGATAATGAGGAGCGATAGTTTACCATGATTGCAGACACATAGGATATATTTTGTGATTTTGATAATGACTTTTTCAGTGCAGTGAAGGAGTGGAAACATGGTCAGAGGGAGTTAAACATGGAGTTGTGCAAAAGAAGGATTTAAGAGGCAACAACATAGAATCGTAGAATGATAACAGCACAGAAAGAGGCAATTTGGCCCTTCATGCCTGTGCTGGCTCTCTGCATGTGTAACTCAGCTAGTTCCACTCCACTGCCCTTTCACAGTAGCTCTACATTTTCTCCTCTTCACATATTTATCCTATTCTCTTTGAAAAGTCATGACTGAGCTTGTCTTCACCATTCTCTCAGGCAGTGCATTCCGGATCCCAACCATTCTCTGTAAAAAAGGTTTATCCTCATGTTGCCTTTGGTTCTTTTGCCAATCACCTTAAATTGGTGTCCTCTGATTCTTGACCCTTCTGCCATAAGAAGCAATTTCTCCATAACTTTGGAAACCTCTGCCAAATCTCCTCACAATCTTCCCTCAGGAAAACAACCTCTGCCTCTTCAATCTAGCCTCATAACTGAAGTTCCTCACACCTGGAAACATTCTTCTAAGTATTTTGTGGTGCCAGAGTTGAATAAATTACTCCGGTAAAGACCTAATCAATGTTTTATTAAGGTTCACCATAACTTCCTTACAAAAGTAGATGTGTAAAATCATGCATCATGGATGTTCACTGATCTATGGAATGAGTGGAGGATATGACAGAACCAGCATGTGCTATGACATATCATCAAATATGAGGTCAACTATGAATGGATTGGTATTACACTGATAGTGCATTGGTAAACTGGGTGGAGGGATAATGGCACATGTTTTTGTTTATCAACAATATAATTAGAAATCACATTGGGACACATTGGATGTCATATTGTGCAAACATTGAACCTTATATCATAAAGCTCAGTGGCAATGCGAGTTGATAGGCTCACGTGTCAAACTTCTATTTCAACCCAATTGCTGTGCAACATTTAGGAAGAAAGAACCTGCAGTTATATAGCAACTTATTGTTATCTACAACATGTCCTTAATTGCTTCCTTATGAATTAACATTTGAAATGCAATCAATGTTGTCATATAGGCAAATGCAGTCACCAACTTGCACATAACAAAGTACCACAAATAGTAAACAGGATGAATGATGCATTAATTTGCTTTGAGCAAGTATAGTTTGAGGTAGAAATGCTGGCCTGATCACCATGTTCTCGTTGAAAGTTTCCAAAAATCTTTAACACTGCTGAAAAAGAGACAGGCTATTGAAGATTTTCATCTTGCACTCATCAGGACAGATGCAAGAATGCCAAATTTCAAAGGGAGGAACAATTTCTACTGCATGAGAAAAGAATACTAATTTGTTGGCAAGTCAACTTTGGTTGGTAAACCTGTTGCCATAGAGAATGCACCAGGAACTATTGTTCCCCCATGAATTTGTTTAATTCAAACATCGTGCAATGCCTTGACATATTCTTAGAATCTTAGAATCCCTACAGTGCAGAAGGAGGCCATTTGGCTCATCAAGCCTGCACCGACAACAATCCCACCCAGGTCCTATCCCTGTAAACCCATGTCTTTACCCTGCTAATACCCCTGACACTAAGAGGCAATTTTGCATGGCCAATCAACCTAACCTGCACATAATTGGAGTGTGGGAGGAAACTGGAACACCCAGAGGAAATCCACGCAGACACGGGGAGAATGTGCAAACTCCACACAGACAGTGAGCCAAGGCAGGAATTGAACCTTGGTCCCTGGCGCTGTGAGGCAGCATTGCTAACAACTGTGCCACAAAGCCGTCCTTTTTGCTTGCAGAGAACTGATCTCAGTGTGATTATATGCAGCTTCTAGAAATCATAAGCAAGTCACATAATTATCTGATGCATTTCCCATGGCGATGCCTCAACTAATCAAAGTTAGCTGGCCAACCAGTCAGCACCCCTTTTCTCATGCAGTATAAATTGTTGTTCCATTTGAATTTTGGCACTCTTCAATCTGTTCTAATGAGTGCAAGACAAAAAACTTCAACAGCCTGTCTTTTTTTTCAGCAATACTCAAGTTCTGTACCACCAAGTGATCTTTAATATTCACAGGAATCACCAGAAGAGACAGATGAAGTCTTGGTTTAACCTTCCATCCAAAAGCCGGCACCTCAGATAATGCAGTGAACCTCAGTGCTGGACTGAGGTGTCAAACTAGATCTTCTACTTAAATACTGATGCGAGTCAAACTTCTGCCCCTGCCACTTCAATTGATTCTATGTACATGTGTATTCTTCATTGAAACCAATGACTGCATTATGACTGAAAAGCATGCTTGTCACACTTATTCCCTCTCTGTATGTTGACACACAAGATGGTATAAGCCATTTATTTTTTTTGTGGACATCTAGGTGTATGCAGGACCAGAATTCTTCATGCAGCACACTAATATTTTATTTGTACATGTGATGTAGGTGTTGATGTCAAGAGCAGCCTATATGACCCATCCCAATGGCGTTGAACCACCTTCTTGCAGTCTGTGTGCTGAAGGTAAGCAATAAATTTAAAACAAACAGCAGAAGAGATAATTGAAAAAGCAGTGGTTCTCTAATGTCAAGATTGGGTTTTAAAGTACCTGAAAATTACAGAGGGGCGGTGGATCAACGAAGATAAGAAGTGACATGATTATCTACCGGCTATTATGCCTTGGATGTTGCAGAAAATCAAATGTCGTGGCACAGAAGTAGATTTCTCAATCTCACCATGTCAATGAATGGCATCCCTGTCCCTGGACTTTGTAATGACATTGTTGCATGCCATACCATCTAGAACAGGTCCGTCACTTTTTATGCAGTATTATAGAGCTGCTTCATAATATATTTAAATCCGTTTTGGCTACACACACATTGTTTAAACCGTAAACATAGTGGTCACATGTTAAAAACAAATCTACACAACAGACAAAAGCAAATACAATGCACCCCGCGGTTGCCTTTTTTTAAGATCAGATCTGTCCTTTGGATGAATATTGCCCTATAGGAGGAAAAATCTCTTATTGTAACTTGTTTGATTCATGCAAAACGGAAAGGCCGAGATATGGGATAAGTGGGTCGCTCAAGACATGGAGAACTGTCAGTACTGAGTCCAAGTGGAGTTGCGTGAACCCGTACACAGCTGCATTTAGAAAGTGCCTTCGCTGAGGGGCGGTGGAACTTCTGAATTATTTCACATTTATGAAATAGCTGACTGGAAAGACATCTTGTGCCGTTAAGAAGTTACAAACTTCACCGGCAATAGGAGGTGGCCGAGTACAGCAATTTAGCCGATGTGCGCAGATGCTCTGTGTGCCTGGGGAGACAGCGGCGAGACTGGACAGTGGAACTCCTCGCCATCTCGGAATCCTGCCAGAACCAGTCAATAAAACCGGACCATTGGTTCAAAGCCGGTTCGATCACTCTGCTGTTCCTGGGGCCTCTTGACCCAATGATGATCCCGCCTTTGATTTCTACTCTTTCGGCAGTTCAGGGAGGCAGAGCTAAAAAAAACACACACACACAAGTTCCCGTCAATATTTCCGTGAACGTGTCTTATCTTCAGCTACAACAAAAAAGAAAAAAAGAACATAAAATTACCATAATATATGCGGGAAACATATGGACAATGATACACCAGACTGCAAATACATCGGCGAGATGCGAGTAGTTTCCAGTGTGCTTGTCTTTACTATTTCATCAGTATTGCTGACCGAATGTGAACCTTTAGTTCGCATCATGTATATTTTAATGAAATTGGCATTGTCAGAAACAAACACACTTTAAGATATTTCCTCCCGTCTTTCTTGAAACTTCACACATAAGCTTTATACCGAGCCCGTGTATTTATAGGTGAGAGCCGTCCATTCAAAAAAAAGTTTGATGTATTTTGAGATGAAATGGTTCAATTTCCACTGAGCCATCCTATGCTGCAATGAAACAGTTCATAGATAAAAGGTGAAAAGGAAAAGTGTCAGTCCTCCTCCTCCCCCCCAAAAAATCTGTTAATTCCCCTTATTAAGAAGAAGTAATTGTCTAACAAAGCGATGACTTTCATCTGGTCGTCAGATGATCTGAGAAGTGTTATTCCAAATGGGAGAAAATGTATTTTTCAAACTCAAGGAAGAGGGCTCAGTAATAAACTTCTGGAAATAAAGTTGAAGAGCAGGTGTAATTCGCAGGGTTGAATTTTAGTGCAAAGAACAATTTGAACTTGGGACTTCATTGCCAATGTGCAAAATAAAATCTAAGATTCAAGCTACAATTGGAGAAATAACTGGCACAAAAATCTTAAAATAAGAATCTCCATAGTACAAGCTGTAGAATGCGATCGCTATTTTCTCGGCTTCCAATCTCGGCAATATCGGTTAATTCTGCTTGTGTCAGGTCTCAGTTGTGAACCCTTTTCTGGAGGTCTGGCCGCCTTCACTGATCTCTCGTCTCTTACCTCACTGACACCTCCGGAGTTCATACGGTGGCAAGTTAGCAACAAATAAAACTAAATGATCACACATTGGGAATCCGCGTGAAGGTAGTGCACAATTTAAAAAAGAGGCCATTTTATATTTTATATTGATTATGATACACTTTGCTGGTTAAAATCGTAAATGTCGACAGGTACTGCGGGAGAGGTAACATG
Organism: Mustelus asterias; assembly: GCF_964213995.1. NCBI lineage: Eukaryota > Metazoa > Chordata > Chondrichthyes > Carcharhiniformes > Triakidae > Mustelus > Mustelus asterias. The sequence goes on from NC_135808.1 coordinate 83,610,435, forward strand.
GGTTTCGATGTCATTAAAACGATGGACCAAGGTCTATTAGTATACAAAAACTGATCTGAGTGGGTAAACGTGTGAGTGACTGCAGCAATGGTATTTAGACTTTTTAAATTATAGATTGCTTTATCTTTGTCGATATTTTCCCCCCTCTTAATTATAGGTGCTCAATACGGGAGTCATGTCTGGATATTAAAATTCGCCCTGACGCTTTGTGAGCAAACCTTGAGAACACACTGACAGTGCCATTGAATATCTCTTTTGTTCCGACCACCTCTCCCTGCTTGTGAAAGCAGGGCTGCCCGCCGTCGGATTTGCAAAAAAATATCAACAGATAAAAATGAGCAACTTCATGTTGTTTGACAGAGAGTTACACGTTGATGGAGTAGGTTCCTAAAGGGGGTGATAATAGCGAATCCAGCCCTTTTAGGAGCTGGAGCCTGCGGGCTACATGTGACCAGACCGTACGAAACCAAATTAAACATTTCTTTCAATAAAAAGTCATTTTTTATACCTTTAAACAATAAACCCGCATGGTGTAGATTTTCACATCGCAGAATAAAAGAACAGTTTTCTGCAGAACGCTGCATTTTGATTAAACCTGACATGCTGATAACTTCATGCTAATGTAAAATAATTAACATAATAACTATAATTAAGAGCACGCCAACAATGCCATTAATTCATCACGAATTTCACTCGCATTCTAAACGCTGTCCAAATGCTGGATCCGAATTCTTTGAACCTTTAATTAAACGAGTTGCCTTTTTATTAAGCACTGTTTGATTTGTATAAATTGGAGTTATCCTACTTACTTTTTCCTATCCATTATCACCCGCAGTTTTTGCCCCCTCCCCTTCATCGTCTTAATTGGTTAAGTTACAGCGTACATATAGATGAAATATTCTGTTTTGCCATTTCCCTCGTCTTATTATAGTTAATTGGAGATTTAAATAAATGCAAGCAATTTTACTGCCTTGAGAAAGAGATAAATAATAAAGACAGCGTTCTGCAATATTGTTGCCAAGATATTTGAATCAATTTATCCCAACATGTCGTGAAAAATTACAATGCAAACATCTCCTGTTAGCTGGAATTTGGTTTTATATATATATATATATATAATAATTTTTAAAGAAGCCAATTAAATTTGCCGCCGCTCTTTGAACAGTGTCGAGAGATGAGTGAAAGTGATATTAATAGGATGGGGGATTATTGTGATCCAGATAGTTGGCAAAAAAGCTTTGATGCTGTTACTGGTTTCAGTTAGACGGCTAGTAAATGTATTGATTTTACTGGATGTGAGAGGAGTGTGAGCGGAGAATGCCACAGGTAAGACTCTGCTCTTCCCCAGCTGTTTGTGTGGGTAATATTATCACCGTTAATATTTCCAATAGTTGGTTGACGGGCTGTAATCCCATCACCTGAACGCAAAATACATTTTGTTCGTCGGTATTGCACCGTGTTGTGTAGCCGAAGTTTGCTGGCAGGCCACACATTGACGGCTGGAAGAATATTTCCCTTCAACTCACTTCCCCTCTTGCTGCCGCGTGCAGCATAATGGGATTTCTCCTTTAATAATCCAAGTGTAAGGTCGAAATTTTACATAATTCACCGGGAGAGGCTAATAGGGTTTAAGGTGGAAATAGGACGTCTTTGATACCATTCCCGTGTTGTGTGTAAAGCGATTAGACCCTGACAACCACAGCCTTAGGGATACCGTATTCGACTGACATCTGATCGCAATCCCGTCAGATGGGTCCAAATCTTGGCTCTATTTAACTGGGGCATTAGTAAAAGGCGGACAAGTGTATTTTAGTTCAATTCAAAAGGCAACGTATGCGAAGGAGGCGGGGGAGGGGGGGCGAAAATAAATTATCGCAATAAAAATATTCCCTCCGTTCATATGGCTCATATTATTTCCCGTTAATTTATATAATCTCCCTTTTTAAAATTTCCCAACGTTTTTGTTTGCATTCCTTTTTTTTATGGATATAGGCTTTTCATATCGCTCTTCATTCCTTTCTTCTGCCCCTTCTTCCATCTCTCTACACCATCTTGACTGGATTAGGTGCCGGTTCCTATTAGGAAGATACGCTCAGGATCCTGTTATTATTTTAAAAGGGATCTGTGACGCCCAGCTCCGCTCAGAGCTTTGCTGCTTCTCATTAGCAACCTGAAATTAAATAAGATTATGGACGCTCTGAAATCGAAATCAGGTCGTTGTGAGCTGGAGAGGAGAAGGGCGCATCTTATTTATTATTTGCCGGGTCCAACTTTCTGGGGGTGGCGGTGGGGGTGGGGGGCGGGGGGGCGGAGGGTGATAGTTGACGCTTAAAGTTCATCGGTTTTGCCGCTTCGTTTCGCAAATGAGAATTGGCGCGGTGGTTTCAATCCACGTGTGTCTTTGGTGCTAACTTGGGTCATGTCATCCTGAAATTCCGGGTTATTTCTTGAAATGACAGAATAGAATTGAAAGAACCGCTCTGATATCCAAATCACTATTTCACTCTAAACATGTCTAATTAAGATTTGCTAAATTGGCCTAGAAAGGCTTTCTATAGAAATGATTGTAGAACAGACAGTTCTCTGTGTCAACACGGGGATTAGCACAATACATCCCTAATCGAGGGGAAACAATCCTTTTCACGCTAAGGGTCATAATTAATGGTATGATTTAATTAATTTGACTTTTATTGTGTTTAAGAAATACGCATCAAAGGGACCTGCGATCTGTGGTTGTTTTTCTTAAATTCCCCGCCCAACTCCACTGAGAGTTAAGAAGATCATCAGAAATAAATAGGATGATGTTTTTGGAACAAAGACGGCATTTTATACTCCCTCTTAACCATGTTCTTCCGACCAGGAGGCTGATCGCAATTGAAAGCTACAGCGCAGATGGTCGCATATAAGAGTCTTTCAAAAAAAAACAAATAGTGCTCAGAAATGAAATCACTATCTTATTTTGCAGCTGCATTCCAGGCTCTGGGAACATTTAATTCATCTGGAAATCAGACAAAGGCACTGTCATCGTTTTATTGTGGAACTTTTTTGAACCCCACATTCAAGCAGGAAGACGGGATACAGAGAAAGGAACATGAAAAAAAATGACACTTTGTGTGGCGAATTGCGGTTGGCAAAGATGGTTAGCCTACCAACGTAGCCTGTTTGAAGAGTGATTATAGAACCCCCTGTTACAGTAACCTCTCCTGCTCCCTGATTACACTAAAATCAGTATTCTGCCTCAACAGTTAAAAGCCCATCGTTTTCAGCGGCCGAATGTGCACGATTTTGGTCAAATGTGACATAGAAAGTTGATCGCATCATTATAACGAATAAGAACGGAAAATGTTTAAATCACACATACACACACACATCCAGGAGACTTGCTTGTCTATACTGGCGAAAATCAGATTGTATTAAGAGTTTGTTTGAATCATTTATTGTCTTTTTAAAAAAAAGTTTTGATTGTGGCAGTCGGACCTCGATGAAGTAAACAAACGAGAAAACAAAGTGGTTTGTAAACGGAGATGCTTAGCCGCACTTATACAAATGGAAACAGCAACCAACAAACAGTCACTTACAACCAATTTACAAGCACACAATCAAAGTCGACCCCCCCCTTCCCGCCCCCGCACCCCTCGCCCCACCACCCCCCAGGCTTGGTTCAATCTTTCCTGTCCTCAATCATTGTTTAACATATCTTAATTCGCTTGGATTCAGCACTTGTTAAAAACACACTAAGCTATACATCTTAATTGCAGTTTATTAATTGAAGCAAATAGTATCTAATTTCTACAAAAATAAGGGCAGATGCCGTTACAAAATATTATCGTTTCGTTTGCACTGAAACGCCGTAACGTTGACAGTTCAGGAACCCGCTTTGAGTAAAATAAAATTGTAACACAGAATAGTAACCGTGTCAAAAACGAAGTGAAATTCTATTGCCGGAAAAATGCACCTTTAAAATGGAGACAAGCAGTAGCTTGATCTGTGGGGAAATCGCTCACGGTTTTATAATATCATTTTCTGTCACAGGGAAACCCTGTCAGGTTTAAATGGTTATTCATTCCTCCCATCGAAAACATGTCGTAAACCCATTCACATGGTTTTGTTAGTCTTAATAGGAGGGTGGAAAGAATAATTGATTCTTTTGTCACTTAAAGATATTTTGATTTGAGTAGGAGGAATTGGGAAACAAATCAATTCGATTTTAACCTCAGATCAAAACAAAAAAAAACACAAATTAAACCTAATATTCACAGGCGAAAACTTCAGTGTTTCCAAAAATAAGAGTAAGACACTAGATTTTCATCGAGGCGTTGTTTTGGGGAAGGAATTATTGCGTTGAAATTAGCCTTTTGTTTAAAGGACGGTTGTCAGTTCCTGTTAAACTTATTTGGGAAAGTAGTTTCGACGCTGCAGGTTCAAAAATCGTCTTTCCTGAGAACAGTACTGAGACAAACGCTTACCTTCAGTGCTGTGAATGGCTCGTTCCCATTCACCCACTCTCTCCCATTTCCTAGTTTTTCATATGCTAACACATCGGGATGATTAGCTCGTTAACACCTCTGCACATCCTGGTTCAAAGTTCTTTATTTGTAGCTATCCTTTTGTTATCACATATCTTTCTGCCCCCCCCCCTTCCACACACACCGACTTTTGTTCCCTCTTTTCTAAATCTAACAGATTAATCAATAGCCGTTTTGCTGTATGTGCGGCAACCGATCCAATGTAGTTATAAATCGCCCTTCTAACAAAAAATGTCGCTTAGATCCTGATACCTGACTGTAAGTCAATGTGAAGTCAAAAAAAGACAATGATAAGAAAATTAAAGTGATCATTGTCTTTCTAAAGAAAGCGAATGTCACGCCTATCTACACAACATCTACTAAACTAAATAGTGTCACGTTCATTAATATGGTTGTTTTAATAACTGATCAAAATAGTTATGTTCTCAGTCTGATTGGGAGGGGGAACTGCCCTTGAAATAATGGAAAATTAATAAACAAACATCCTAACATAGTTGTGCATTTGGCCAAAAAAGTGCAACTGTAAAAAATGCGCCCAATTAAATAATTTGAGGCCTCTTCTTGCTCTGTTCTGTTACCAAGTTTATTGACAAAGAATGCTTTGAGCATCTTGATGAAATGGTGCTTGTAGGAATGAGTGCTGCTACTGTTGTCTTGGCCGGATCTATGTTGACGATTACATGAAATAACTCGAGTTTTGCATGGCTTAACAGAGGGAAGTCTGACGTTAGTCCCTCACGTGACAAAGCTGAGAGTATATCTTTAACTGAAACAATCTTCAGACAGTCTTTTTATATATATAAAGGAGGCATAAAAAGCTAAAGAGCTGCGTGTCTGAAAGCGTTTTTTTAAAAAAACATTGAGAGGAAATACAGGAAAAAGTGAATAAGTTGCAATGTGCAAGTTGAAATAGGCTGTCAAAAAGTTAAAGGTAACTATTATTGACAGCCCTTTGACCTGTATTAAAAAAAGCGTTGTCATCTGATCTGCAAGAGACTGCCAGCTGAGACAGTGTGTGTGTGCGAGAGAGACGAGAGACAGGAGAGGGACTGAGAGAGAGAGAGAGAGAAGTTTCACCAGAAAAGAAGCCGAGTTCTCACCTTTTTTTTTGCTGATTTGTAAAAGGGAAAGCGTGATGACCCTGTCAGGCAACGGCAGTGCGAGCGATATGTCAGGGCACACGGTCCTCACAGCCGAGGATGTCGATATTGATGTGGTGGGAGAAGGAGACGAGAACATGGGAAAGGACAGCGACTCTGAGAGCCACGCCACCCACGATCAGGCAGAGGAGGTGGAGGAGATCGGGGCCAGGGAGATTGCGGAGAGCCCATCCGCTCTCTGCCAGCCTTCCTCGGAGGGAGAAGTAACGAAATCTGAAACTCAGGAAAGTGGTTCTTCGAGCGGCAACGCCGCCTCAAAACCCAAGAACAGTCTAGTGAAACCACCTTATTCGTACATTGCTCTCATCACCATGTCTATCCTGCAAAGTCCCCAGAAAAAGTTAACCCTTAGTGGGATCTGTGAGTTCATCAGTAACCGTTTTCCCTACTATAGGGAGAAATTCCCCGCCTGGCAGAACTCCATCAGGCACAACTTGTCCCTAAATGACTGTTTTGTGAAGATTCCCAGGGAGCCTGGTAATCCGGGGAAAGGGAACTATTGGACCCTAGATCCACAATCTGAAGATATGTTTGACAATGGGAGCTTTCTTCGTCGGAGGAAAAGGTTCAAGAGGCAACCTGCGGACCATCTGAGGGAGCAGACTGCCCTCATGATGCAGAGCTTTGGAGCTTACAGCCTAAGCGGTCCTTACGGGCGGCCCTATGCGCTGCATCCCGCCACCTATCCTCATCCCTCAACTCTCCAGTATCCCTACATCCCTCCTGTGGGTCCCATGCTACCCCCGGTCGTCCCACTCATCCCGTCCAGTGAACTCAACAGGAAAGCTTTCAATTCGCAGCTCAGCCCCAGCCTCCAGCTCCAACTCAGCAGTTTGAGCTCCACGTCCATCGTGAAAACGGAGCCCACCAGCAGACCTTCCTTCAGCATCGAGAATATCATCGGGGTGACTAGCACATCAGGCAGCTCACAAACTTTCCTGCGGCCGCCAGTCACCGTCCAGTCAGCCCTCATCAGTCCTCAGCCCTTGTCTTTAGCGAGAAGCACAGCTGCGATTACCCCTATCCTCAGTGTCCCCACGAACATAATCTCCGGACAATTCTTACAGTCAGCCGCTTCGGCCGCCGCAGTGACCAAATGGCCATCTTAATACCTCCTCCACTTCCAACTGCTCACTCACCATATCCCTTTTTTTTCTCCTGTGGTAGTGGGTCGCACTGAACTTGACTGCGAAATATAGACTAAAATCCTATGTTATATATAAAAATGGAATGCTTTCTGTACAGGTAAATACGTTTGTAAATATTTGTATAAAGAACCTATCGGTTCATAGTATTTGAGTTTTATTTTTTAATTAGACTGTTTCACAGTTGTAGTATAGAGCTCTGGGCTTTCACACTTAATGTCTTTTTGAAAGGTTCATTGCCAGTAGCTTATTGACGAACATGTATAGATATTAAGGAAGACTGAATCATTCTAAAGAATTAATACAACAGGAGAAAAAAATGTCAATATTGTATACGACTGCAAAAGCTTAAAGCCCTTTATATGAATTAAATATATGTATTCTATGTAGCGCTACCGTCGTGTTGTACAATGGGAATTAAACAACTTTGTAAATAAATTTTACAAATTGCAAACGTTTCTGTCCTCGTTCATTTTCAAAAAGAAAAAGACGCTCTTGGCCTTGCAAATTTACAGTTTCTTTTTCAGTCGTGATTGTATTAAATGTCGAGGGTTTCAGATTGGGATATTAAAATACACTGTCATTGGATAGCAACCTCAGAAAGATATAAAACATGGCAAGCTCAGCAGATTACCAGAAATAAAATCTCTGAAGTGACGCCATAGAGGTCATTGCGGCTTTCTTTTAAAATTAAAAGCTATTTAATCAGTAAACATTTTGCTGAAGGCATTAGTTGTGAAATCCGAGCTGACAGCAACTACTGTTTAACTTCATGGAAGAAGGGTTCGCCAGAGCAAATTGAAATGGGTTCGACTCAAATCTGTTTCAATTCCGTTTTAGTAGCGAAGCAAAATATATTATTTAGAATATGTCACCATTTTAAAAAGGTTGTATGATACACTCGTACCAAACAAGTGTGGTGCTTTGTACTAAATTATATATTTGATGTTTCTGTGTGCACACAGTCGCTTTTTTCTTTTGGGAAATTCATGCTGCTTATATGAAATTGAGCAAATTACTAAAGCCAAACTGTTTAAACTCGTCCAAAAGGTTTGTTCGAGCAGATTTAAAAAGAACCCGCATCTGGACTTGTAAATTCAGATTTTTAAAAAAAATAAAATGATCTCATCTACATAATCGTTGAAATAATAACTGTTTAAAACAAGGATGCATCAGCAATCCGGCATCGATTGTCCTGCAGGTTACCTGAACAATTTAATTCCAGGAATTGATGACAAAAGGGGTAATAATGCATGCCGGTTATAAAAAGGGGAATGGGAATGAAGAGGCGATGGTTACGGCTGCGCTACTGAAGAGAAGACTCCAGGTGTTCTGGGAACATTGAACTCCATTCTCAATCTTGTCATTTTCTTGTGTGCCCCAGTGGCAGACATGTTTGGCAGCCGTCCGAACGAATATTCAAATTAATATTAAACAAACCCACTTGACGTAAATCGGGAAACTCTAACCCATCAGTTATCTCAATTCCGAATCTAACAGGGCCTGCTGTGGGGCTGAGCGCTTGACTGAGGGAAAATTGAGAATACATCGGGTGTAACTTTTTTCCCCCCATTTTGTGTATTGCGAACTCCAATAAATAAAATGCACCATATTCATCTAACTTTTTAGTTCTTGGAAACAGATCCGAGTCTCTGGGACAGTTCAGAGCTTGAAGAGCTTGGTCTAAAACCTAGTGAAGAGTTGGGAGGGGGGTGGGGTTGAGAACGTCCGCAGATCGTTTTCCGTTTTAATACTTTGTAAATGATCTCGGGCGACGAGGTTGATTTTAGATCACCAGCCTTTCTCCCCTGACTGTTTATCTATGTGTCGCGGCTTCAAGTGTCGCTGCCCGGTGTTGAGTTTCCTTATTTACTTCACACTCTGTACTTAAAGAGTGTTGCGAAATGTCAGACCCCGTCCAACTTGAGAGTAACATTTGCTTGGACGCGAGTTCTTTCTGTAATTGTAAATATTATTTTACAGTGTGTAAACATTTATACCTCAGTATAAATACACCAAATGAAGCAAGCCGTCTTGCTTGTCGGGGTGTGGTCTCAACACATAGATATATTTGATAATCGTTTGGCACGATGAAAGAAATATCCACTCCGCCTCCCCAACTTCACTTGAAGGGCAACTTAATAACACCAGATCCTGTCCCTAAATTGAATCTCCCTCAGTAATCCTTTTACAAGGAAATTGAAACTGATCTAAAAATGTTTTGTCTCTTGCTTCTATAAACGTAACAAGATGTTAGGCAGTTGTGACCCTGGTTATGAGTTACGTTTACACAAAACTAGCAAATGGCGGGTGGTTAGTGAAATACGAGCGTGAGTTCTATATTTAACTGATACCCCTGGGAAAGTCGAAGGCGACTCCTAAAGTCACTGTCCGCCTCAGGAACCTGCTGATATAACCATTCCGAAATGACGAGACATAACAGGGGCTCATTCCAACACTGACCCTTTGTTGTTTGTAACTTTTACTGATTCGTACTTATCTGCAGTTGTAACTTTTGAGTCATCCTGCGGTCAACCGTGAGGTTCAAGTGATTTATGATTTTTGTTAAACGAAACTTGCACGGATACGAGTGTCACAGAGAAGTCGACACAAGTGAACGGCAGAAATAAAAAAAACGCCTTTTTACAAATTCAAAACTACTTGCATTGATTTTTTTAAAAAAAAGAAATTATAGGAACCCAAGTCTGGAACAAACTTCTATTTTACTGAAACCCAGAAGGTAAACTGCAACTTGTGGGGAATGGAACGGATTAAGCGTCAATGAGGCTAACGTGTGTAACCAGCATTTCCGTTCTTATTTCACTGAGAGTTGGATCTCAGTAATGCGCCGAAAATGATGTAAACAGCACCATAATAATTATTGTAACTTAACCAAATCTCGTTCCATTTGGACGCTCGGGGTTGGATTTGGACGGGCGTCTGCGATACCGAAATACAACACTAGATGTCACTTACGGAATGTGCTTAAAATGTCTGAAATGTTAGCAACTGCCCGATGGTTACTTTCAATACAACAGCAAATAAAACAAAATGAACCAGAAAAGTTTGCTTCCAAATTTGAAGGGAACCCCTCTCGCCATGTGTGTGTCAGTATTAGAATTATGTATCCAGTTTATTGTGGAGCTGTTCCTCTTTGTAAAATGTTACTATTTACTTCATTGGGCTTTGCGCAGTTATTTTCAGATTGAGTGGTGGGGAAAGTGATGCCACTACTCCTCGGGATCTCGGTTATTTCTGCAATTAATACGTGAATGAAACTATCGTTCACCGATTACCTGTACCACTCGCTTTCTAGTGTAAGAAATCATTGAAAGCAAAACATATGTTTGTGCAGGTGAAAGGTGAAACGACAATGAACCCAAACTTAGGTAAAAAAAAGTATCAAACACAGCAGACACGCTTCCTAGTAAATAAACGTATTAAGTCATGGAAGCAAAATTCATTGGCAATTTCGACTTTTATTCAATTACAACATTGTTGAAATTAATTCAATTTAAAAAGTGAATGCGCCATCATTGTGAAATAAAATCAGCACGAGAAACTTCAACCAAAATCTATTTCCAGATAAAAACATCGATTTTATTTTTATTTAGGACTCTTGTGCTGCTAATCTTAACTATCGTTCGCCTATCAGCTCTTTGCCAAATTACACTGTCAAGCAATCCGATTTAAATTAAACCGCAAGATTTTAATGAGCAATATAAAGTTGTGCCAGTTTTTCGTTTTGTTCACATTCTCTGTAGTTCGAATATTTCAATTACAAAATAAACAAAGTCCGACGAGCCCAGATGTGAATCACTAGGAGCACGATACACCTTGACCGAAATCTGATGTTCACTTGCTCTTTGGATGCACTGTCACGAAGGATGGCAACAGGTTTTTAAAAAATCTTAACATGCATTTTAATTCTACAAACATTAGGCAGCGATGTTTTCAAAATGAAATTACAGCCTTTACAGTACAGAAACCTGGGGTTAATCTAACTGAAGGTGGGATGGCTAAACTCTGCCTAACCTCGAACAGCAGTGTCTGATATTAACTTGCGTCGTCGAGTGGGGTTTCTTTTGACGATGTAGGTAAATCTGTAAAAAATACATATTCATAGTATAATGCATCTATACCATAGACTTGTACCAGAAAGACTACATTTTACATGCTTAGTATGGTTATTAGATATAAGCATCTATTTTAAAAAATAATGTACGTATACTGAAAACCGCAGTGCAATATACCGAATGCTTTGAACTGTCCGAAATTCATTTAACATTCATGGAAATATGTAATAATAATAGAGAATATTTACTTTTCAATTAAAATCAAAGCAATCAAAATGTAGACATTACTGATTGAAGACTTTTGGTCAAACGCATTAAACCAGCAAGGAATCATTGTTCATACACAGACGTTGAACTTTTGATTTAAATTATTATTTCAATTGTTTTAATAATTCACACAACCCAATGCGTTGCTGCTTTTGTGCTTCTGACCAATTCTTTACACGAGGAATGATCATAAACGCAAAAAGCGAAAAGTAATAAGCCGCCTCAGCCTCATCAGAATGAGCAAAAACGAATCCAATTAAATCGTTTTACTTTTGTATTACAGCAAAGGAATCCAATTAAATGCCATTCTCAAACCTTGTCAATATTCAGTTCAACTTAAATATATTGGAGGTTATGTATGAGATATCTAATTAAATAAAACTAATTGCCTCAACTGGTTCCATTATAACGTATGATGACAAATGAGGCTGAAATAATATTAATTTTGGCAGCAATACAAGGAAGGGAGTATAGCAGAAAGTTTGAAAATTGATGCTGTTCGTCCAGGTTCACCAAAACACAAGTTATTTTTGTCATTCGCTTGACAGCATGGGGATATGAATTTGTACAAGCATAAACAAATGAATCCTGGTCATTTCATGACCTGTCCGGTCTAAATCTTTCCTGACCTACAATGCGGCTTGTCTTATAATGTCTGAGAGAAATTGACATAAGTCCACACTTTAGGTGGATTTACCCACCTCCCTACACACAAAACTTTCCATTAAAGAAGTTTCATTTCTAACATTTCCCTGTCTTTCTGTTCCCTTTCAGTACTTTGTCTCCTTTAGCATGTCTGTACGCGCCAAGGACAACATAGAATTCGGATACTACCCAAATTGGAATTGAAATGTTAATATAAATAACTTTTTATTTACCCAAATGAATGCAGCCAGGAATGCTGTCTCTTAATTAAAGCAAGCAATTTGAAAACAAACTAGAACAATGTATTCATAAACTACGGTAGGTTATTGTAATGGCAGCTGATCCAACTTCTTCTGAAATGGATTTACTGCAATTTTAATTTATGTAAATAGAGTTTTATGAAATGTATATACTGCAGGGAATTAAAGTGATGTTATTGTGTAGTTTTTAAAGTGATGCATCTGATCAGTGTCTCCCCGAAACTTAAGTCCAGGAAACTTCAGACAGCAAACTCTCCATTGACAATGGCACCAACTCTTGAGTTGGCCAAGGAGCTCTTACGTCATCAGGCAGCGCCGGCCCAATGGCGTGGGACATGGAGCGCGCACGCGCGGGGGATCCAGGAAGTGTCGGGCCAGGCAGGGAGCCTGAGAAGGAGAAGCGGGCCGTTCTGAGGAGCAGGAGCCGTAGATCAGTGCGGGATGGAGCGATGGAGTACCATCGCCATAATACTCGCAGTCAGCCTCACGGTGCGCTGGACAGTATCTCTGAATTCTTACTCAGGTCAGTCAGTGAGCTGCAGATCACCCCGCCTCTTATTATTCAGCTCCACACCACAATGAAAACACAGACACCCCTGGGTCCAAGCTGAACGTGTCAACTGTTGTCTGTAAACCGCAATGGTTGCTAACAGCTTTTGCATTTGATAAGACCATTGCGAGTGGCAATATCGAGCCGTTTTTAGTTTGTGGACTTGTTAAAGGGGTGGATAGGCTTCTTCGAACAATGTGGTTGGCAAGCTATGGTTTTCTTTGCAAGCCTACAATATTGTGATGTGGAATGAGAAATTCTGCTCCAATTGCTTTTCAGTGGCTTATCAACTTGCAAAAAATAATGCACCTTGTTTTCTAAACATATTCTTCAAACTGGGAAATAGTTGTTGCCCTTTCTTTTTCTAACAGATTCCTGAACCACTGGAAGCTGCCCCAGCTCGATCATTTTTATGCTTCCTTTTAGTTATTCACATTATCTTTGATTTCTATCCTTAAGCCACCTTTTGACTCCTAGTAATGTCATAACTGCAACTTTATCATCATCTGTTCTCGACTGGAAGTCACTTCTATTTTATTTCCTTTGTGTTTTTTAAAACACTGACCATCTGTAACAATGAGTAGTTCTGAGGAAGAGGTGAAATAGTTATTGTTGTTTTGCCATTGATGCTGTCTAACTGCTGAGTATTTTCAAACTTTTCAATTTTATGTTTTGCGATTGCCAGCATCTACAATGTTTTATTTTTTGTCACTTTATTTCACATTCCTGATTTTCCACTTTTTTCACACAATTTTGGAATGTAGTTCCACGAATGGCAGCAGTTCATCACATCCTTCCTTTCATGACCATTCTCAATGTGTGAGCCTAGGCCATATCCTTAGTCAACTCCAAACCACCCTTTCAAAATTCTAGTTGGGTTTTGATCCTTCATTGCAAAACTCTTGCAATTCAAGAGCATATTGTTGTTGACTTGGCAGAATAAGCTTGTCAAGAGATGAGAATGTGTTTTACAGATAAACTCAGACATTTTAGCAAGGTGGCCATACACTAATCAAGAGTCTAGAAGCCAGGAGCCTGCTTTCCAGTGTCTTGGTGCATTGATACTCTGACTAATTGTTGCATTGCTGCAGTAGCTGAAATTGGCTAATTTCCCTCAGTGGAAATGTCAGAGGACATGTCAGTCACTTTCCGCATGAAACATTGCGCTTAGAAAGATGAACTTGCCAACCTTTTTGTGAAAGTAGCACCCTTTAATGTTATCTGTTTTACAGTTTTTAACTATGTCTGCAGGTGCTGGGAAACCTCCTATGTTTGGGGATTATGAGGCTCAGCGACATTGGCAGGAGATTACCATCAATCTACCCATCCATCAATGGTTTGTAATCTCATTATTCAATTAATGTAATGTTTATGGAGGTTCTTGGAGACGTCTTGCTATGGAATTTGTTTAGATTATTTGCGATTCAATTTCTTCCTTCCGCCAACATCTCCACTCCTACCCTTTCTTACTGTAAACTGCATTAATGTTGGCCCTGACAAACCTCCAGTCTTTCAATCAGGCATTCGTTTTTTGGATGTAAGCCTCGACAGGAAATGCTGGGGAGCATTTAAATCCTTGAAAGGGTTGGGCATCATAGTCGAGTACTGTCCTGCTCCCACCTGACATTTACACTTTTCAACAGAAGTCATTGGGTATCATTCATGAGTGTGATCCCTGACTTTCTTCCCTCGTTGCTAGTTCATGGCACTGAGGCTAATTGTAGCATCTTATTGCTGTCATCTTGAGATTGGCTAACTCGGCAGAGATCTTGGGATTGGATTTGGGATGATGTTGATTCTGTATCGGGTGGTACAATTAGCTACGTATAGAGCAATAGAGAGTATGTTGTCAAAATATGTAGTATTTCTGAATGCATTCTCTTTATGGTTAACATATAATTGATTTATTTTACTTCAGGTACTTCAATACAAGCAGCAATAATCTGAAGTACTGGGGTCTTGATTATCCACCGCTCACTGCTTACCACAGTCTGGTTTGTGCATATGTGTAAGTTTAAACTGTAGATAAGACAATCTTTTTTAGAATTAGTGTTCAGAAATCTCTAATATGAAATGTAATTAGTTAAGATTGCAGCTCCTGATCAGTGCCCACCTTCTTCCTCCCCCTCCCCTTACAGCAGGAAAGTGGATTTTGGGTGAGATCAGGATCGCTCTTGGCTTTGATGCTGTTTGTGCTCATACTTACTGTTTCGGTTTGAAGAATAGCCATTGGTGGTATTGGAATTACGCTCCAACATAAATTACACATTGTGAATGTAAGTTTTAGATGTTGCAATGGTGCATTTGTCCATGGGCTTGACAGGTTGTTCAGCCCACTTACGCCAGCTGCCACAATGTTGCAGTTTGAGACTTGGAAAGAAAGCAGTTGTGTGAGCTGCTCTGATTGATGAGGACAGGATGAAGCTCAAGTTGCACTCTACATTGTCAAGCAGCCTGTTGACATTCAGAGTTCAGGCTTCCCTATGTGGAATACATACTTGGGTGAGGTGTGGAAGGCAGTAATTTCCTTTGGGGAGGACAGGGAATTAGATGGAGAAAAATAAATTGTACTATCTGTCATTGGGTATCTTTTATTGATTATGTGTACATTTTACATAAAGTGAATGCATTTTTATTCTAGAGGTAAATCTTTTTTTTTAAAACACAGAGCTAAATCGATAAATCCTGAGTGGATTGCCCTTCATACATCTCGTGGCTTTGAAAGCCTTGGGCACAAGCTATTCATGCGAGCAACAGGTAATTAAGAATTTTAGAAACTGCAAAGTTTAAAAAGAAATCTGAAAGGAAAATGAACTGCAGGTTGATGATTATGGTTGTCAGCAGCTGGTCAAACCAGGTCCAGGGTTCCTCAGTCCAACCATATCCAGCTGTTTCATCAGTGACCTTCCTCCATCATAATATCAGGGGTGTTTTACAGATGGCTCATGTTCAGCTCCATTCCCAAGCACATTGATCATGAAGTAATAAAATCCTAACTAGGGCTGGATAATTGCCTGGTACAGATCACCTTGAACAAAATTAGATCAGCAAACTCCCCCTGATCTTCAACCATTGTTGAGTCTTCCCCTTTCAACTTTGGGTGGCCATTCAGCAGATACTTAACTAGACCAGCCATGTCAATACCAAAGCTGCAAGAGCAGTGAAGAGAGTGGATGTTTTGGCAAATGGTTCAATTTTTGACCCCTGAAAACCTTTCCATCTTCCAAAATACATTGGATTTTCTGTTACTTCTGCTGCTTAAATCTTTTGTCCTTCCCCATTTTAGGAAACTGAGGTGGCAAGACAAAATATTCTCTTCATTGCTAGTGATTAAAGAGCATGACTTGTAATTGAAGTGGGCACCTTGGGCAGATAATCCTGAAGTGACATACACAAGATGTTTGCCATGGCACAGTTTTGAAGAATTTATCGGAACTGTGCAAACTGGGAGTGGATAAAATCACTTGGACAACTCAGTTGGTTTGATCATAGCATTCCACAGTGCAGAGGCCATTCGGCCCATCGAGAGTGCACCAGCCACAATCCCACCCAGGGCCTATCCCCATGACCCCATGCATTTACCCTAGCTAGTCCCCCTCACACTAAGGGGCAATTTAGCATGGTCAATCCACCTAAGCAGCACATCTTTGGACTGTGGGAGGAAACCAGAGCACCCAGGGGAAACCCACGCAGACACGTGGAGAACGTGCAAACTCCACATAGATAGTGACCCAAGCTGGGAATTGAACCCGGGTCTCTGGCGCTGTGAGGCAGCAATGCTAACCACTGTGCCACCGTGCTGCCCCATTGAAGTAGATCATCCAAGTAGAGCGAATGGTGTTAGAGAAACAAATATTGCGGTGCACTTGGACATAGATTAAGGCAAAGTGGAAGAGCAAAAAAACTTTTATATTTTGTTATGAATAATTTTAAAAAATAACTGTGGAAGACAAACATCTCACATATGAAAGGAGTGTAAATCAATTTAATTGTTTATAGATATGTGATGCATCCTTTAAACTGATGGTAAATAGCATACAGCCTCAACTGCTTTCTTCGAAGATTGATGAAAAATGTTAAATTTTAACTTAATCAAAGGCATAGACTGAAATTGCAAAACTTCACTGCAGCAGCAGTCTATCCAGTGATATAAACATCTATTAAGATCTGTTCAGTTGGTGACTTTGAGGATTCTGAAGGTCATTTGGGGTTATTGGACTGAATATGAGTATTAATCTACTTTACCTACTCTCATGCAAAAGCCTCCAGATCCATATGAACTAAATCTTAAATGTCAAATCATAACCGTGAGTGAAGTGATAAATTTTCCAGTCGTATTATACAATATAGTGCTACTTGTTAACTTAGAAGTTACCAACCACTGACATGAGAGAGTCTCCAGATTTCTACAATCCACTGTCATGGGAGACGGTGAACCCTTGTTGAATCACAGTGTGATAGGACCAACTGGCACATGGTCCAGCATTTGAAATCTTGCTTTGAAACAACAGACTGAATCCTTGACCCATGGTATTATTGGATGGCCATGATGTGGAGATGCCGGCGTTGGACTGGGGTAAACACAGTAAGAAGTTTAACAACACCAGGTTAAAGTCCAACAGGTTTATTTGGTAGCAAAAGCCACACAAGCTTTCGGAGCTGCAAGCCCCTTCTTCAGGTGAGTGGGAATTCTGTTCACAAACAGAGCATATAAAGACACAAACTCAATTTACATGAATAATGGTTGGAATGCGAATACTTACAACGAATCAAGTCTTTAAGAAACAAAACAACGTGAGTGGAGAGAGCATCAAGACAGGCTAAAAAGATGTGTATTGTCTCCAGACAAGACAGCCAGTGAAACTCTGTGGGGGTTACAAATAGTGTGACATGAACCCAATATCCCGGTTGAGGCCGTCCTCGTGTGTGCGGAACTTGGCTATCAGTTTCTGCTCAGCGACTCTGCGCCGTCGTGTGTCGCGAAGGCCGCCTTGGAGAACGCTTACCCGAATATCAGAGGCCGAATGCCCGTGACCGCTGAAGTGCTCCCCAACAGGAAATATTAATATCAATATCAACCGGGATATTGGGTTCATGTCACACTATTTGTAACCCCCACACAGTTTCACTGGCTGTCTTGTCTGGAGACAATACACATCTTTTTAGCCTGTCTTGATGCTCTCTCCACTCACGTTGTTTTGTTTCTTAAAGACTTGATTAGTTGTAAGTATTCGCATTCCAACCATTATTCATGTAAATTGAGTTTGTGTCTTTATATGCTCTGTTTGTGAACAGAATTCCCACTCACCTGAAGAAGGGGCTTGCAGCTCCGAAAGCTTGTGTGGCTTTTGCTACCAAATAAACCTGTTGGACTTTAACCTGGTGTTGTTAAACTTCTTACTGTTATTATTGGATGGACCATGATGACCCAGAACCTAATGCAATAGAGTGAACCTGTGGAGGGGGATCCATGGCACAACGGAGTGGAGTGGCCTGTGGTGTGGCAGAGTGGGCCTGCGAGATGGTGGGGTGGCAGAGGCCTCACAGGAAGGAAAGGGATGGGAGAGGGGGATGAGGAGGAGTGGGCGGTGGGGGTCCTGCAAATGCCAAAACTTTGAAATACGAACAGAATGTGTTGGGAACTCTTTAAAGAATACACCTTAAAGCACCAATAGGAAATTAATTTTTAATTTTTTGTCCCACCAGCCATCTCTGTGACCTCTTAGTTTCAATTAGCTTTGAACTCTGGGCAATTTTTGTTAGTAGGATTCAGACTTTCAAGTCATTTCAGAATGGACTTTCACTGCTAATAATGACCTACATTCCTTTAACTTGGCCTGGATTAAAACAACAGGAAAAGTGTAATGCCCATCACTGAGGAGTGAGTGTGCAATACCCTTACCAAGATTGACATTTTTCAGATCTCCTCATTACCATCTTGGACTTTAGTACTCCAGCTTAATGTGTCACCTAATGTTTTGACATGCCAAGTACAGAGGTTCAATAGCAGGAGGCTTGGATTCCATACTCAAGGTGAGTAGGAAGAGAAGTCAGATGGAACTTTTATGGCAGGCAGGGAAATGGACTGAGCTCTTAGGGTGGCTCATTTGGGAAAGGTGGCCTGTAACTGATCCATTTAGACGAGAAACCCTGAAGCAGTTTTCCCACACAATGGTTCATGGAAATCTGGAACTCTCTCCAAATAAATGTGACTGCGGGGACAATTGAAATGAAATAAGTCAGGGATATGGAGCAATGGCAGAAAACCATTTTTGAGGTAGGAATTGACCATGGTCTAATTGAAAATAGAACAAGCTCAAGGAACTGAATGGCTTATTCCTGTTCCAATGCTCCATCCAAACCAAAGTGCCCTTGGTTGTATCCATGGTTTGTGCAGTTAGCTGATCTCAGTCAAGATGGTATTTGGAGGTAGAGATCTTGGGAGAGGGAGGAATAATCAGTTCAGGCTGTTGTTTCCTTTTCATTGATCTTGGATTTTGTTATTTATGCAAACCTCGATACACTCACCCCTCCATAGTGAGAAGTTTAGATGTTTGTTGACAGTTAACCACTTGTCCAGACTCTCATGATCAGTGGCCATTGAGTGAGGTGCCTTAATAAAACTGGCATCTGTAGCGTGGTTCCAAAGAAATGTGGGACAAGTAACTAAGGGAATCTCCTAAAGCAGGATTGATCTAAATGGGTTCAATAGTCTAATCAAGGAATTGACAAATATATTGAAACATCGGGCAGGTAGAATTGATCTCTGAGAAGAATTGCCCTTTTGGACCTTGAGGCTTTTTCTTGTTTCTAACAATTCTTCTGTTTACAATTCTCTGACATTTTGCCAATTTTTAGTGTTTGTTGCAGACCTTGCTGTATATATCCCTGCGATCCTCTGTTACATTCATCACTGTAAAGGACCAGAGAGGAAGAAGGTAGGCATTACAGTCAATATAACTACGGCGATAGCAAAACTGACAATGTCAGACTAATGTTAGCTGAGAGATTTTCAGTTATGAGCCATGTACCCAAAGCATCAACTTCGCAGAAAACTTATAATGAAGCTTAGATGTGAAAGTTGTTCCAGGTATCATCAGTCGTCCAAGTGGCAGCGATTTATCTTCTCTGCTATTTCTAGTGCTGCAGTTTGAGGAAAGAAATGTTAATTTTTGAGAAGTCTAGCTGTATCAACAGAATAACTTTGCATTTATATAGCGCCTATTAGAAACTAGATATACTGAAACAATTGACAGCCAAAGATTTCATTATTTTTCCTGAGGCAAAATTGGCAAACAATTTCCACATAGCAAGATCCCACAAACAACAATGAGCTAAATGACCAGTCAGTCTCCTTTTCATGATTCTTTGCAAGGAATAATTTGGGAAAATTCCCTTTGCTCATCTTCGAATGGTGGCGGAGAATCTATTGCGCTCATCTGAGGAGGATGTTGGGTCTTCAGTTTTAATATACCATCAAAAAAGTGGCACCTTGGAAACTGCAGCACTACCTCAGCACTACCATGCCTAGATTACGCACTGAAGTCATGGAGCGGAGTTTGTACTCTTCAGTTTCTGTCTTGGAGGTGAGAGAACTACTGCTGAGTTGAGGCTAAAATTCATTTGAAATGCTCCAATTTTCCAAGACTAGAAAGATGGTGGGAAAGGTGCTGAAAACAGCCAAGCATTCCATATCCTGACTGCTCTCCAGCGACTTTAGTTCCGGAAAGCCACATGTGTGAGCGCAGGATAAATATAGGATCGTACTGATTTTCTCCACCACCTGCCACCAGTCAAGTAGCCTATCAACAATTGTCTGGAATTGTATTCAAAGGATAGTGCAATGCTGGAGGACAGCCAATGCCTACAAGACCAGGAATTGATCCTTGGGCCTTGCTGATCTGTATGACTCAGCATCACACTGACAGTATATTTACCCACAAGGCCATCAAATGAGCTAAGTTTTTTTTAAAAAGAAGGCTTCATACATGGTCTTTGTCACGTAATAGCAAATGTTTATTACAATCGGTCAAATAAAGTTGAGGCCATTTTTATTTTAAAAAACCACTCAGATAGAAAACATGACATCAACAAGTTGGGAGATTTAATGGAGATGTTCAAATTTGAGGGATTTTGATGGGAGTGGAAAAGGAAGAAAGTTTCCATTGAGAGGGGGTTCAGTAACCAGATGGCAATTAAGATGATTGGTACAAAAGCTTGCGGGAAGTGGTGGCAAAATTCTTTGATGCAACAAGTTGTAATCTGGAATGTATTGGCTGAAAGGGAGGTGGAAGCAGATTCAATAGTAAGAGGACAAGCCATATCTCCTTCCTGCCATTAACTGCCTGTTTTAATACCAGAGCCTTCGACCCAAGTCTGTGTCATTCAGTCTCTTCTTCCACTCAATCAGGCCATTCATCAGATTGCTGCCTGCTCTTTTAATCCCTTCACTCTTCATTGATCATCTGGCACTTTAAGCCCACTTCGCTCCTACCTCTTCCTTTTATCATGCGTTATTTTCTCCTTCACCTCCCCCTTGGAAAGCTTAGCTTTATTTTATCTTCCCTAAGGGCTAGGACAATTCCAAAATCCCATTAATTTGTAGTCCTCAAATGGATCATTTTTGTTTTATTCAACGCCAACTATCTTCTCCAATCTCATTTCCGTGCGAACTACAGCACCGAGAATCTACTGGTCATTGATTAACAACTTGTGCTGCCACTACAACACATTATTTCTCTGAAGAAGAGTCATGTGAACTCAACGTTAACTCTATTTCCCTCTCCACAGATCTACTGAGTTTTTCCAGCATTTTCCATTTTTATTTCCGATTTTCAGCTTCTGCAGTATTTTGCTTTTATTATCTATCTTTAGCTTTCCTGTGACTTTTTAATACAGCTCATTTTCCTTCACTACCTCTTTTCTATGGTCTGTTTTCATGTCATTGATCTCTTCTAGTTTTATTCCTACCTTTCTGAAAGCAATTGTCCAAGATATAAGGAAAGATAGAAGTGTTGTTATCAACCTGTAAGTCGTCCAGTAACCTGTGGTGAGGAAGTGAGAGCCTGTGAGCTGTCAGCTGCCATAAGCTACTAACTGATTTGCGCACCACTCCAACATTAGCCTTTCAAAAGCAGCAGCTCTCCTTTTAATTCCCAATGGTTTTCAAGTTTCCGCACATGCGCATTAAATAAAATTCAAGACATAGCTCCATCTACTAATTGACAACACAAGTACTTATAATAATGTGATAAATTGTTAACCGTCAATCAACCTCTCTTTGCCCAGAAAGTAAACAATTAAATTGTGGAGTTTCATACCTTCAGGTTGTGAATTGTTGGAGATCCAGAAATTGTCTGATTTGACATATTTTACTTTTCCTTTCTGCCTTTATTCTGCCCCTCTTAATTCAATCTTTCTACATCCCTCTCTTTGTCTGTGCCTGAGTTGATGTTGAATTCCATCCACTCTTAACTGCCCTGCTCCTCGGTTCTTCCTTTGTTTATTTCTCAATCCCTAAATCTTATTTGGTTAATGCCAAATTGATTGTCCCATTGATCAGCAAATAAACTGTTGCCCTCACCTGTGCTGTTATTAGCTCGTGCTTCTAGTAACTTCACGGGAAATACTTTTATAGCTGATCTAATGCAGGTATAACTCCTACAAATTCTGGGCTATAAAATCTTCTCCGATAACTCTTCTTCCCATGTCCTTGTGGTCATTCCCACTGTTCCTAAATCGCCATCCCTGGAGTCCACTATTTTTTCTTAACCTATGGTGCCTTAATCACCAAACACAGGGCCACCTTCACTTGCATACCAATGACTTCCAACTCCTGTCTTGTCGGCCCTATATTCTGGAATATTATCCACCGTTGTTTTTACTTTCTACCTCTCCTCACCATTAAAAATCTTACTGCTGTCTTCAATATTTTCATGTAAATTCCCTTTTTTTTGCTTGGTGTCCACCACACTTTTTAATGTACTTTGGGTTTGCTTTAAGTTTAAAATTATTTATTAATGTCACATGTGGGCTTACATTAACACTGCAATGAAGTTACTGTGAAAACTCCGGCGCCTGTTCGGGGTACACTGAGGGAGAATTTAGCATGGCCAATGCACCTAACTAGCACATCTTTCGGATTGTGGGAGGAAACTGGAGCACCTGGACGAAACCCACGCAGACACGGGGAAAATGTGCAAACTCCACACAGACAGTGACCCAAGCCGGGAATTGAACCCAGGTCACAGGTGCTGTGAGGCAACAGTGCTAACCACTGTGCCACCCCTTTAATGTAAGGTGCTACATAAATATAAGTTGGCTGTTAATCTTTGTGGCTGAAGTGAACATAGTACAACATTTCATGCATCCGTCTCTGATTATTCCGCTTCAGTAACCTCAGGGCTACATAACTTGATCCTTAGCACCTAAATCATCACTGGTTAACTTGAGAAAAATTGATAATGTAATGAAGTTCATTGCCTAGTATAGAAGCAAAACAGGTTTCAGATTCCCAAGGCCTGGTCTGAATTGTGTTGATAAATCTCAGTATCAAGTGTTTGGTCTCGGCCCCCTGTGCTAGGCAAGGAGTGGGGGCAGTGGTGGAAATCAGTTTCCATTCCCATTCCTGATCATTACCTACCTGTGTGTATATATGTAGATCTTTCTGCATTTGCAGACATGTTTTGGGTGAAGGCAGGGTAAACTATGGTGAGTCACCTCCCTCTGAGGAAAAACAGCCTTCTGATATTAGCGTACAGGCTTTTGTGAAGAATATCTGCGTGTGTGCCATATCCAAGGACACTTATAGATGCACAATGTAGCAATTCTTCATGCCTTCAGGAGAGGAATTGTTTTGGTCGGGGTAGGAAGGAATTGATGAAGAATAAAGTTTTAGGGAGTGATCAACGGAACTTCTGCTTCCTTTGATCGAATGGCGGATTAGATTAATATGGTTTGACATTTTAGTGAAGGTGACCAAAGGCTTAGGGTTAAATTTCGGTTTCAATGAAATCCTCTGGAACGTAGCTGTGGAATAAGTGAAGTCCACGCGATCGTGCAGCAGTGGCTTGCATGACTTGAGGATAATGTTACTTGAAACTGCTCCGAGATTTTAAATTCTGTCACATTATGGAATCATCGTTAGATTTACTGATATTTTTGTATACTGAAACAACAAAACCAAATCATTAACATGCTTGAAATACTGATAAAAGTCAAGGTGAAGGCTTCCTTGATCTATGATGGGTGCTTCAAGATTACGCGCGAAATGCGTATGCCATGAAACCAGATATGTTTGGCTGGTAGACAATTTTTGAAATTGTTTCCCAAGAAGCATGCAGGAAAGCTGGTTGGGGAGGTGGCTGGAGACTACAGGGCAATCAACAGCTGAGAGGGAACAGTAATGACATTTATTCACTGTTTGTCCCATGTAATTATCAGTGTACTTCATATAAAGGTAACAGCTGCAATTGCGCATTAACTGCCCCGTGCTCTTACGTTTGCGCGATGAGTAATGTTCCTAAATTAGCACCTCCGCTACGTGACTAAAATCACACTGGAGTGCAGCGCATTGATGTCATCGGGATACAAATCCGTAGTAACTGGCTTTAAAAAACGAACGCAAATGTTTCTTTTCCATCTCGGCTGCATCTTTTCAATTCCCCACCTTCACCTGAAGACACTCATTCATAATGAGCCGTGATGCCTCAAGCAAGTGACTATTCATCTTTTGTAAATCGAGACGAGCAATATACTTGACCTTGGAGGACATCGCGGTTAAGCCTGGGGCTGCCATGGTCTCGTGTCTACTCTTGTTCACTTTCCAACAATCATTAAATATTTTTATGCAGCTGCCCTGATTGCTAAACTAATCCTGTTGAAATCTCATATCTGCACAGACCAGAAATGGTATCTGGATCTTTACAGTGAATATGCTTAAATGTTATATTGGGTGATCACCATGCAATGCTATTGTATTTTTATGGACTGTGTATGATTAACTGCAGTCTATACGATGAGATGTATTCCATATGCTATCATCTGGCAGCCTTTGTTTGAAGGTAATATTTGCTTGACCAGTTGTATTTCTTCAGCACAGGAAAGCTAATTATTAACTCGATTAAATGTTTTTACTTTCCAGTCCAATTGGTTCAGTTGATAAATGCACCATACAATTTGATAGAGAATCATAAAGACCAAAAATGATCCTAGGTTCAATCTTTTGTCTGAATTGAGGAGCTAGTATGTGGTGATTGTTCCTTTAAGGGCAACACAGCAGAAGAGGGTCACCTGGCTTGAGGGACCAATTGGCACTGAGGGTGGATAACCACACCAAGGAATGGAGTCCTATCTTGCACAAAAGGCCTCTAGAAGACATGTAGGGATTGGGGCAGCTGGTGGACTGCTCAAGGGCAGCAGGCGGGAGAGGACTTCCCTTATTAATAAATATGTTTTCCTAATGAAGCCTGTGAGCATGAAACATTACATAGTAGCAGTTCAAAGCTCCAGTTTACCTCAATGATCCTGTACAGTGAAGGTGGAAAGATTAAAAAAACAGCCAGTGTTCCAATATTAAAATTAGTGCTAGGCCAGTTGGAAGTGACATTGGAAATCGTTTTTTGACATGTGGTAGTGGATACCTGAAAAATGAAAACTCCAAAATGCAGTAAATACTGGGTCAAGTGAAGCTGACAAGACTGAAATCAATGTATTTTTATTAAGTATGGGTTTGAGGAATTTGGGAATAAAAAAGCAGGTAAATTAAGTTGAGATGAAATTATGTCAGGATAGAATTGAATGGTAGCACAAGTTTGAGGGGCTAAATGGTCTACTCTTGTTCCAGTGATTCCTTGTCAAAGAGATCCTGCTGGAATGTGTGTGCCCCTGATGTCTGGTGGGGATAGGACTGGACAGGGTTGTGATATTCTCTGTGGTCAAATAATGGGGCCACCATCTAGACTGATATGGGAAGAATGGGCACTTTGCAGTGTTATTCGAAGCCTCAGTGAGACCAGTACAAATCAACACTTTCAGGGAAAAATGGACAAATGAAAGGATATGGACTTAGAAAAAAGCATTTTGGGAAGGCCATTTTAGGTTGATAATTCATTGACTTCTGCATCTGAGTTTTGGCGTGGAACAGAAATCAGCAGAGTTCTCGCTCCTGATCAGTGGCCCCCATTGGAAAGTAGTTTTTTGGTAAGGATAGTTTGGGCTCAGTTGCGATGCCCATAAGTTGAATAAACGGTGCCTTGGGTGAGCTGTTGTAGAGTATCCAAGTCATTTCTGATCCCAGCATGAGTTTTACCATTTTCAGAAGAAGAGAGAGAAAATTGACTTGGGGAAATAATTCATTGCTTATCGGGAGACATGATTCAGTGTAACTGTATTGAAAATGTACAATTGCTTTTACTCTTTGCAGGTGTCATCTGTGCTGTGTGTATTGCTGTACCCTGGACTCATTCTTATCGACCATGGCCATTTTCAATATCCTTTGAATGTTAAGGAAACTGTTAAAACAATGCATTTAGCTCTCCCAGTGGTTCAGTGAGTGACTGCACTGTGATGTGGCACACTGGTTAGCAGTGCTGCCTCACAGCGCCAGGGACCCGGGTTTGATTCTGGCCTTGGGTGATAGTGTGGAGGTTCACCCCGTGGGTTTCCTTTGGGTGCTCCGGTTTCCTCCCAGAGTCCAAACATGTATAGTTTAGGTGGATTAGCCATGCTAAATTACCCCTCAGTGTCCAAAAGATGTGTAGATTAAATAGATTAGCCATGGTAAATGCGTGGGGTTCGGGGGTTTGGTGGGGAGGGGGGTCTAGTTTAGATATTCTTTCGGAGAGTCAATGAGCCGAATAGCCGCCTGCACTGAAGGGATTCTATGGAGACAGATGATCCTAGGTTCACTGGCAGGTCTTTATTGAGTTAACTTGATTTCAGCCACGATAACTTCCATAACCCCAGGCCAAGGGGAAGAAAAATAACTCAGCAATTTGTGCTACTGAATACTCCTCATGGACCCTGACTGGAAAATGTGTGTAAACATTGAATGAGGACAGAACTGTGCGTGGGTGCAATACTGCCCATGTTTAAATAATCTGGTATTTTCACTTGGGGACAGCAGGAAGTCCAGCACCTCAACACGAGCCAGCATCTTAAAGAGGTGACAGGGAACAAAGTAATACACCCGCAAATAAAATATCTGCCTCTCGATCATAGGCAAATGGAAGTTGTTAGTCAAACTGAATTCGAAAAGGATAAAACCACTTTATCTAATTCCATTCATGTGATAAATCCTGAAAATGTTGAAAGACTTTTTTCGTTTAAAACATATGCATAAGTGGCTTTTGCCTCATTCCTTAGTATTGGCACAAGGCAATAAAAAGGGTGGTGAGAGTATTAGTTTGTCTATGTATGCTGTCTGAATGAATATTTGTGAGCTATCCTTAACATGAAAACACATATAACTCTATCAGCTTGGGCCTTGCCGTGTGGGGGTTGCTGGGCCTACTGTTTGATCGAGTCCTCTTTGGCTCAGTGGCATTTTGCCTGGCTCTTAATTATAAGCAAATGGAACTTTACCATGCACTGCCTTTCTTCTGCTATCTCCTTGGGAACTGTTTAAAGAGAGACTTGAAAGGTGAAGGGTGAGTAACTGAAACAATGAATTAAATAGACTCATGGTCCTTGTCATGTCAAATGGATCAAGTGAGGTCTATTTTTAAGACTTGAGAATTGTTCTGGTTTGCACTGCC
This sequence comes from Mustelus asterias, assembly GCF_964213995.1. Lineage (NCBI taxonomy): Eukaryota > Metazoa > Chordata > Chondrichthyes > Carcharhiniformes > Triakidae > Mustelus > Mustelus asterias. The sequence goes on from NC_135808.1 coordinate 83,637,820, forward strand.
CTGTAAACAGCTTAAAATAAACATGCAAGCTATGTTTGAGCCTATCAGTTTAATTAAGAAGGGAACTTCTTCTTAACATTCGACTTAAAATTCTATTTTTTCCTCCACTATTTCTTCTTGCTAAGTATACTTTTTGTAGATAGCCGTTGGATGATTTTATGCTGTCGCATTGGAGTTGTACAAAGCCCAATATTCTGAATGGTGAGGACAGTACTCTGTGTAGACCAGAGTCTAAAGATCAGGATCGATCCCAGCTCTGTGTTCTGTTACCTCAGCTGGAGCAGCAATATGAATGTGGTAACTTGTCGTCTTACCTGGGGTAGGGAGGGATGAATAAATTGTCAGCTTTCTAAAGTCCAAAGATGTGCAGGTTGGGTGGATTGACCATGCTAAATTGCCCCTTAGTGTCGCAAGATATATAAATTAGGGGGATTAGCAGGGTAAATACGTGAGGTTATGGGGTCAGCCTAGGTAAGAGCCGGTGCAGACTTGATGGGTCGAAAAGTCTCCTGCACTGGAGGGATTCAATGATTCTATTTTACGTTGTTATCCATTAACTCTTACCTATGCTAGGAGAAGCATGTGTGAACTGTTATAAAGACAGAATTGGATTTGCTGTTATGACTTCCAAAGTTGAATAGCCTGCCAAACCTCCAGTCTGAAGAATCTGCCCTCTAGCATGGCTGTCAGGGCTCTTGTGGCACAGTTATAGCATCCCTGCTAGAAACTGGGTGTTTGTGTCCCATGGAAGATGTGTTCGTAATTAGGCCAAACAGGTTGATTATCAACCTGCAAATCCTTTCAGTATACCTATTGCAGGTGATAAGAGTGGGAGAGTCTTCTGGTCAGGCAGAAGCTGAAGAAGGCAACAGCAAATCACTGCAATACCTTGTCAAGAATAACCATGGACCATCACATTGAAGTGCATGGTCGTCAGTGCCTTTCTGGGACATTGTACAGCTATCAACGAGAGAGAGAGAGGGAGAAAATGACTGTGTATAGAAGACACTGCAGAGCTGTCACTGCTTGTAGGACCATATCCTGTCGTGAGACAGTGCACTGAACAAAGGTGTGGAGAAAATTAGAGGTGGATTATATTGCATTTTGTAAGAAAATAACTAAGTTGAAATGATTTAATGTGGGCAGCCAATTTGTGCACAAAAGTATCTCACAAGGTAAGTACTTGCACTGTTTTGTTGATTAAGATTGGCTGGGACACTGGGAGAGCAGTTCTGTTCTTCAGTCGTTCCTGAGCAGATGGCTGGGCCTTCATGTAAAAGAAAGCACCTCCTTCAATGCAGCGTGCTCCCAGTACTTCACTGGAGTGTCTAAAATTTGTACACAAGTCCTAAAGTGGTTTTGATTCAGGTGAGAATGTTACCATTGACTGACGAATATTTGTGGTAGTTTGTTTGCATCAGTTGAATGATCATTGGTACAATAAACCTAACATTCTATGTTCCACCTCAGCTACTTGCTGACATATTTTAGTTTTTAGCCATCTTTTTGAGTTGACGTAGATTAGTATTCCTCACACTTATTAATTCAGTGCTCATTTAGCAAGGCCAAGTACTAGAGGATTATCAAAAGATGAGATTGCCGACAGGCAAAGACCACAGACGTTGTGACTTAGCATTGCCATAGTGTGATAATAACAGTTCATAACTGTATAAAGAGTGTTGGAATATAACCTGGGGGAGGATGAAGGAGAAATTGCAGATCCTTTCAGACATTCCTTTGTAAATATTATACTATGGAACACCATGATGTATTTTGGAACCCAGGGTTGTATTTCTGTCCCTCCCATTGTGTTGCTGTTTTTGATAACACACACATTGTGGAAGCTGTCAGATTTTTTTCCTTCTAGTTTTGGGATGTGGATGTCACTGGCAAGGCCAGCATTTAAATCTCTTCCCGTCACCACCTTCTCAAACAACTGCAGTCCATGTGCTGTTAGGGAGGGAGTTCAGGATTCTGACCCAACAACACTAAAGGAATGACTATGTAGTTCTGAGTCAGGGTGGTGTGTGACTTGGAAGGGAGCTGGCAGGTTTTTAGTGTTCCCATGTGCTGCATGTGATCTTTTAGGTGGTAGAAGTCTTGGGTTTGAAAGGTGTTATCAAAGGAGGCTTGGCAAGTTGCTGCAGTGCATTTGTAGAAGTGGGAAGCCATGCTGCCCTGAAAGATTGAAATGTTGAAATCTGACCCGATGAAAACACGTTGACTCCCCTCAACCCCTCATTGCTCAAATAGCTAAACTAGTTTCCATTGTGGGATGAAACCATGCCAACTAGGGGGGAAGGGGGTGGCGGGGGAGGGTGGACATGGGTGATAGTCACTAATCTGTGCTAAATTAATTGATCTCAAACAGGGAAATGATTTTTAAGTTTATTTATTAGTGTCACAAATAGGCTTACATTAACACTGCAATGAAGTTACTGTGAAAATCCCCTATTCGCCAGACCCTGGCACCTGTTCAGCTACACTGAGGGAGAATTTTAGCATGGCCAATGCTCCTAACTAGCACGTCTTTCGGACTGTGGGAGGAAACCGGAGCACCCGGAGGAAACCCATCAGACACAGGGAGAAGGTGCAGACTCTCCACAGACAGTGACCCAAGCTGGAAATCGAACCCGGGTCCCTGGTGCTGTGAAGCAGCAGTGCTGACCATTCCATTTGATGTTTCTTAAGCTATTGAGGGGAAAAATTAGCCCGAGTTCTTTTGTTTGATTACTGCTTGATGTGTAATGCTGGAAAATCCACAAATGCATATTAATTGATGAGACTGTGATAGCCTCCATAGCTGAGTAACACACTGACGCTCAATCTTGCAGAGCAGCTGCCCAGTTGAGAATTCTGGAAGTGCATTGTGAAACCCAGAGACGCAAAAACCCAGTCTGCAGGTGCAACAGGTGATCAAGAAGGCAAATGGGATGTTGGCCTATATCGCGAGGGGGATAGAATATAAAAGCAGAGATATCTTGCTGCATCTGTGCAGGGCATTGGTGAGGCCGCAGCTGGAATACTGTGTGCAGTATTGGTCCCCTTATTTGTGGAAGGATATATTGGCCTTGGAGGGAGTGCAGAGAAGGTTCACCAGGTTGATACCAGAGATGAGGGGTGTTGATTATGAGGAGAGACTGAGCAGATTGGGTTTGTACTCATTGGAATTTAGAAGGCTGAGGGGGGATCTTATAGAGACCTATGAGATAATGAAGGGGCTGGATAGGGTAGAAGTGGAGAGATTCTTTCCACTTAGAAAGGAAGCTAGAACTAGAGGGCACAGCCTCAAAATAAAGGGGGGTCAGTTTAGGACAGAGTTGAGGAGGAACTTCTTCTCTCAGAGGGTGGTGAATCTCTGGAATTCTCTGCTCACTGAAGTAGTGGAGGCTACCTCATTGAATATGTTTAAATCACGGATAGATGGATTCCTGATCGGTAAGGGAATTAGGGGTTATAGGGATCAGGCGGGTAAGTGGAACTGATCCACTTCAGATCAGCCATGATCTTATTGAATGGCGGGGCAGGCTCGAGGGGCTAGATGGCCTACTCCTGCTCCTATTTCTTATGTTCTTATGTAAACTATCCCTGCACCCTGTTAGGTGGAGAGAAAATGTGGTGCTCGGTAGCGTTCTTTTCATTCTTTCTTTTCACTATGGATGTAAGAGGGGGAAGTGAGTCTTGCTTTTCAGGAGGACAAATCTTTTTTGTTACAGGATGAAACAGTTGATCAAAATTGCTCTCACTGTGCTGATTACATTTGCCTGTTGCTGGCTGCCCTTCCTCACCAGTCTCCAACAGTCCATGCAGGTGCTCCAAAGGCTTTTCCCCGTCGACAGAGGCTTGTTTGAGGTAGGTTTGAAAACTGAGCCTCAGGCCATGCCTGTTTACTCATGAATATCTATATATTTTATTAAACTTTGAGTTGTGGCAGCCAGTAAACAATTGGAAATATGCGCATGCTTCCTCCATGATGTCTGTGTTTCTGTGGCAGACAGGTACTGTAACACTAGAACCAGAGGGCACAACCTCAGACTAAAGGGACGATCCTTTAAAACAGAGATGAGGAGGAATTTCTTCAGCCAGAGAGTGCTGAATCTGTGGAACTCTTTGCCGCAGAAGGCTGTGGAGACCAGGGCACTGAGTGTCTTTAAGACAGAGATAGATATGTTTTTGATTAATAAGGGGATCAGGGGTTATGGGGAAAAGGCAGGAGAATGGGAATGAGAAAAATATCAGCCATGATTGAATGGCGGACCAGTCTCGATGGGCCGAGTGGTCTAATTCTGTTCCTATGTTTTATGATCTAACACCAAGTTGGCTGAAACACTGAGAACAATACATCTTAAGAATTGAGCAGTCCAGTTATCCAACTCAGACACAGAGCCCAGCTTCTTCACCCAGCATCAAGTTCATCAGGAAATCTTCTTGACATTTCACTGATAATATTAGCTCAGCATCAGTTCAGAAGTCTGCAGCGGCTGACTTATTTAGAAGTAGACGAGGACGAACTTGAGAACTCATTAGTGTAAGCACCCAACAAATTGAGTGTGACGTGTTGGCCATCTCCAATTGCTGTTTAAAAAAATATGCTGATAAGTGTAAATTACATGAGCTATAAAGTGGATATCTTGTTCAGTTTGTTTGTAGAATGCATCAAGTGTTAACCTTCTAACCTTTCCCTGTGTCCTCATCAAATTCAGGGCAGATATTCTATATGTGCCATTTAGAAGAGAAGTTGTTCTGTCGGCCTGGGGTGTGGTGCGTTTGCTGTGAAGTTATGTCCCCTCCAGTTGTGACATTGACAACTGTCTCTGCTGTTTCTATTTCCTGTCCTGAACAGAGGTATCGAATATTACGTTCTTGATACTGATATCACAACCATCCACAGATAGCCCATTTATAGAACCAATCTGCCCCAAACTTAACCCTTGAAATTGGTGGTGCATTTGCATTATAAACACCACGGTCTGATTACCACTAACGTGGCAGTACATATTAAAGACTCACACCAGACTTTTGTCTTTGGTGTTTGGTGCACTGTAAACATCTTTGCTTCAATCAAAGTTACAAGCGGAAAAAGATTGTGACTGTTAGCCCGAGTAACTCGCTTGTTCTGGTCCAAACAGCTTTCAGCAACATTCACCTCTTCAAATCTCCAGCAACAGGCGCAATTAATGGAGCAAAAGAAAAGTTTTTAAATATTTTCTGAAACGGAATAAATTGGAACCATTTTCCACATGCAAATTTAAAAGAAAATCTTGTTTGAGTGGTGTTTTTTATCTGCGTGAAGAAAGCCGAAACCACAACCACACACTGCCTGTACGTAGCAGAGTGGAAGTAATACAGCTGTTGGTGGGCTCCATAGATTTGTGTCATCTTTTCTACTTCTCTTTTTAAAAGCTTTGGTTTTTGGAGCAAGCAAGGAAATGGATTGACGGTTCGCCCTGTCCACGCTGCACATTGGCTTTGTAACTCTGAGAAAGAGGATGCATTAAAAAGATCTGTACAGTAAATGGGATGCTTTTAAGTGTACGGTAGGGTCAAAGTTTCTGTGTGCAGAACAGTTCCTCAAAGCAGCTTATTATTACATTTTTTTTTCTTTTCACCTAATTATCTTCTGTTCCTTCTCTGAAGTTGTCAACTTATTCAGGCATATGGTTCCACAGGCGCTACCCACCTCCTGATGTCTTTCAAGTGCGACTCTAAACAGTAACTGTCAACAGGCCTCTTAACTGGCTGTGGTATCTTATCCAAACCCAACCCTGTATTTGTTCCACGTTTAACATACAAATACTTTACACTGGCTTCACTGGCAAGAATTGGAAGCCCAAATCCCTTTCCTCCTTCCCAATTGTCCTTCATAGCAATTGAAAGATGGTTTCTCCTCCCCGCCCTAATCATCCGTAGCACCCCAGCCATGATCAGGAATTGAATCTGTAACTTCCTTGGTCTACGTGACCCAGTATCACATCGGGGAGAGCATTTATTTGGTGAGTCATCAAGGCACTTTTCAAAATACGTTATTAATATCCTATTTAATATCAATATGTAATAAATATGGCCACGCAGTAAATCTATAGAATTTGCTAATGTAGTTAATTTCTTTGAGCTGAGATGTTTCAGTTACATAACACCGCCACTCTTGCATATCTCAAAAGCACTTCACATATAATAACTTTGAAGTGGATTGACCATTGCTAGTTTGGCTACATAGCAAGTCACCTTGTATGAAGTAAAATCTTTCACAGCAGTGAGATGAATGACAAGTTTATTTCTCTGTGGTGTTGGGTTGGGGTGGAATGTTGGCTAGGACGCTATGAGCACTTGTTCATCAGATGGTGCCATGGTACCATAAATGTGTACTGGAGCAAGCAGAATAGCCTTTGGCTTGAATTTCTCTTCAAAAGATGGTAACATCAATACAGCATTGCCGTGTGAGTCTAGACTATATATATCTTGCATAACAAAGACACTATTCTCCTTATGGTCTTGGGTACTAGATGACAAAACCAAATCAGCTGGTTTCTGGGCTGTTAATACGTACACGGTGATTTTGACAGCTGACAAGACTTGTATTACAACAACCTCTCGGCGTCACAACTGAGCCGAGTTCCAGAATACCTGAATGCGAACGTCTCAGCGTTGTTTTCCTCCTTTTTTCCTATTCCTTTACTATATGATGTATATGCACCTGCTGCTGCAGAACCTTTTTGAGAACTTTGTTTACTTTTTTATCTATGTTGAGACAAGTATTGTTTTTTTAATCTATTTGTCCATCTGCCCTGTAATGTAGAGCCCAGAGATACAAAGTGGAACATGTGTTTGATTTCTCCCACTCTGCTCATTTTTGTGTTCTCTCTGGAGTGAGCCAAGAGCCCAGTCTTGCTCAGCACGTTTGGTATCCTGGCATAAGATGTACTGACAGAGGTCCTTTGCCCTGCATTCCAGCTCTAGCTGATGTGTGGTGTTGCAGGGACGAGTAAGGGGGTAAAAGAAGAATAGAATGTTGTGAGCAGGGAGGGCAGTTGATACTGGACAATGGAACATAAGTTGCAAGAGTCCAGTTAAAAGTGAGAGATTGAGCTTAAAATCAGAAAGAAGTTTCTAAATCTAAACTGTTTTTCCTGGTAGCTAGTGACTCTAGTGCTTAGAGAAAAGCAAGTATTCTCTATTTCTGGAGGAAGAGGCGAAGGGGCGAGAGTTGTGATGTTTTTGTCTGAGTTAATTGAGCCTAATCTTCTACATCCACAATCCATGTGAGCACGGTCCAATGGGGAAAAAAAAATCACTGAATAGGGATTTGGAACGGGAACACTAGGCACCTCTTCCCTTCTGAACAAGTGGCACCAAACTTCAATGGAGCACTGCTAATGTTGCTCTGGCTGAACCCCAACTAACGGTTCAGGCTTTGGAATCAAACTGGAGATCTTCCAAGTTTGCATTCCTCAATACTCATTGAGTAGACTTGCTCGGCCAACTGGGGCCACAACAAAACCTCAGCTTTTTCAGAGAAAGCTACTGGGTATTTACTGCAGACCTAAGAGAGGAACTGCAAGTGCGTTTGTAGTGGTTCCTATAAGGCTTTGCGGGCACCATCGTGATAAACCCCTTTAAATGTGAAGAGTGCAGAGAAAAATTGAGAAAACGACCATTATGTGGGATAGGAGAACTGATTTCTAAGTTGCTGTTAGGAGATTTGAGGTTGCTTTGATGTCTATGCTTTATACTTTGTGTATTTGTAATGAGTAGGCCCCCTCTCGCCACCCTCTTCCAATCTTTCTCTCCATTGCAGCCGCCTTGTTGTCTTTTATTAATATTAGCATTTATCTGAATTTCTGTATTCCAAAGCTCCAGAAATGTTGCTTTACAGGTTCTCCTCCTCCACACTCTAACCATATTAAAATAAAAATCCATTGCACAGTAAACTCTAACTCATTCCTTCTTTAAGTTATTTTCCTTCCCCCTACAATCAAAAAGTTTTTAAAACCCAAGCTTGATTTCATCCAACCAATACCACTTGATTTATCCTGCTCCCTCTCTCACTCTTCAGTCTTTGAGCTGCCAAAACTGAACAGTCGATTAGACTTTCCTTGGTTATGATCTATTCTGAGTTTCCAGGTTACAGATTTATGACAGTTAAATGGACATATTTTCTATGAATGACCACTAGTCTGTGCTATTGTATAGTTTGGTTGTAATCTTCACCAATGTTAGAAAATTAAGATTAAGACCATTTTTCTGGTACTTGCAATAGTTTACATCTAATGTTGCCCAATAGCAGCAGGTGAAATATTTGATTATTCCTTTGGTGTTTCAGTCGCTGAGTTGCATTCAGTGAACTTGAGCATGAATTCTAGCTTCAATCCTCCAAGTATTCGTACTCCACTGACCTCCATAGTTGGTGTTGCTGTACAATGGAATGTTTCAGCATCATTTTAAGAGGCGGCTACTGTGGCCTACCCACGAAGGCTCATCCCCGCCCATTGCATTGTTCCAACTGATTGGTTAGGTAGGGTGTGGAGATAGGGAAGCACAGACTCAGAGAACAACTAGAGTTGGCTAAACTTCCACTTTATTAATTTATTATGGTCACAAGTAGGCTTACATTAACACTGCAATGAAGTTACTGTAAAAATCCCCTAGTCGCCACACTCCAGCTCCTGTTCAGGTGTACTGAGGGAGAATTTAGCTTGGCAAAGCACCTAACCAGCACATCTTTTGGACTGTGGGAGGAAACCGGAGTACCTGGAGGAAACCCACATGGACACAGAATGTGCAGACTCCACACAGACAGTGGTTCAAGCCGGGAATCGAACCAGGGTCCCTGGCCCTGTGAGGCAGCAGTGCTAACCACTGTGCCACCGTGCTGCTGGTCCAGTTATGGTACTCAGTAACTACCAAAGAAAACAAAAGTGAACAATATGAGGAGAGACTCAGAACTAAAATTGTTTTTATTAAGATTGAGAACGGATATGATCCCAAAATCTGGTGGGCCATGAGGTTATAAATTGCAGTGTTCTACAGTTATGCTGCTGTTCAGACTATGTGACATCTCATTGATGCCTTGCTTTGGCCTTCTAGATGTTTCCTTAGTCTGTCCCTCTTAACACAGTGGTGGGACCACACATTGCAATGTTGTGTAGTACTATTGTGCTAAGTGGGACATATTAAGAGAATAATGGGGAGAATATAGCTATAAATTGAAAGACTCATTATGGCATGGAAGAAGGCCATTCAGCCAATTCAGTCCATGCCAGCTCTTTGGACAATCCAGTCAGTCCCCTCCCCCCCACTCTGTCCCCATCATCATGCAAGTTTATATTCTTTGTGTCCATTCAATTTCCTTTTGAAATAATTGGTCACCTCCTATTCAATTACCCTCGTAGGCAGCAAGTTCCAGGCCGTTAGCACTTGCTGTGTTTTTTAAAAAAATCTTCCTCACTGTATCTCTTGCCCAAAACCGTAAATCTGTGTCCCAAATTCCTCATCCAATTAATAAGCTGGGGCCTTTGTTTAGGTTCTACAGCAGGATCATCAAACTTTAGTCTATATTTGAAAAAAAATTAAAATAGCTAAATATTAATTGGAACCAGAAAATACCACACAACCTTTCAATCTGTTACCTCAGACAACCTCTCCATCAGGAGAACAATTTGAAGTCCCTAATAGAGGACATGAAGAGGCACCAAGCTATTAATGTAAAATTGCCACCGTGTTAGTCAATCCTAACTGGATTCCATGGGTAAAATTGACCACAGTCGTACAGGAACTATAATGTTTCGTGCATCATTCATGAATTCATTGTATACTTTTTGTCATTCTCAATTCCATTCTTAATCAGAATTTACTTAACTCCTGACTGAAGAAGTTATTCTGTTTTTGCTGGATAATTGTTCCGGATGCTCAGTTCCCTGGGCAAGAAACCTTTTTTTAAACAGTACATTTGTTTCTCCAGTAATGCACTCATTGCTTAAGATAACTAACTTGTTTATTAATGGTTTTCAATCACGTGGAACAGATTCAGCAAAAGCTGATGAAGCTGAATAAATTAACTCCTCCACAAAGGATTCAGATAAATATCTGGTTGGACATATAGTAACGGACTACAATGGTTCTTGTCTTGCTAGGTGAAAAAAGGCTATTGTCCATGGGTAGTAACAGAATAGATAAATGTTCCAGAATATTTATGCCTCAGAATGTTAAATGGAGGAAATGGAGTCCATGATTGAGCAGATTGTACATACTGTGTGGAAGGAGTGATGAATTTGTTGGCCATTTTTCATTCTATGCTTTCTAACCTCATTTTTCTGACAATGAAAATAATTCTAGTTTTCGTAACTTGTTTTTTCATTATCTAACATTTTAAATCCCTGGATCATTATTGTTGTGCTTCTCTAAAACTTCTCTATCTTTTAGAAGGCCTTGTCTCAATATCCATCTCCCTTATTTGAGTGCATACTTGTTGAACGATACCCACTGTGCGAGCATTGTCCACAATTTGCATGGTCCACAGGATCCCATACTTCGTATTATTTCACTATGTCGGTGGAAGAGCAAGGAAGTAAGCAAATGGCGACTGTGGTCATGTGACATCACTGAGGTGAAGCTGGTTACCGCATAGTTTAAAAATTGGGATCCAACTTATTCTGTTTCTGATCCTTGTTAAAGTTTACCATGCCACAGGTACTCAATGAAATAATTTGCATATTGCGTCTGATGATTATTTACATGTTTTTTTCTAAATAGGATAAAGTCGCAAATGTGTGGTGCAGTTTATCTGTCATATTGAAGGTGAAGAAGGTTTTATCACCTTTAACCCAGGTTTGGCTCAGGTAATGTTCTGCTCTTGTCGATCTACATTACGTCATGAAGACATTTCATGATTTTTCTTTCATCACCAACACCCTGTCCCCACTCGTCCTCATTTTTGGGTAACTAATTAACATAACTAATTTATGTTAATCATGTGAGTTTATAACTCCCATTCAAACTCTCTTCTCATCTTTCCTGAAGATGGTAACTTGTTATGATATGGTTCAATAGATGCTAACTATTCTCCATTATCATGCGCAAATCATCATTCGGCGAAGGCTCAAGTGTTTGCACCATCTTCAGCCAGAAGTGCAGTTGAATGATCCACCTTAGCCTCCTTCTGGGGTCCCCAGCATCATAGATGCCAGTCTACAACCATTTCACTTCACTCCATGTGATGTCAGGAAACAGCTGGGTGAACTACATGCAGCAAAGGCTATGAGTCTTGACAGCACCCTAGCTGTAGTGCTGGAGACTTGTTCTCCAACCTTCTCAGCTCTCCAAAACATCTCTGAACCCTAACTACACCAAATGACTCCCAGGGCTTTTCTTTGAACTGCAAACCACATGAGGTCCAAATTGCAACCAACCTCTGAGCAAATGGCCAGATAAATTGAAATGAGAGAACCTACTTAAACTCCACCCATCTCCATGATGATATAACCTTTAAGGGTTACAGAATGCTTTCAAACTAATTTAGTTCTAACTCCCAAAGCAAAAGATCTCTCTGTACTGCCCTTTTCTGCAAGCAGTGTAGACACTATGCCTCCAGTTCCCCAGATCAGTAATCCCATCTACTGTTTTAGGATCTTGCCTTTCTAGCTGTTGTCCCCTTAGGTCAACATGGCTCCATAACGTTTTTGAGTGTAATGGACTCCAAACAGCTTTAGATCCATTTATCCCACTTTCAACAGTTAAACTTTAATTTTCACAGAACTAAAAATTATCTGTAAAATATTAACATGAACCATCAATTAGATATTTGCAACAGTGTGTATTTCATATTCACAACTTTGTTGTTTCTACTTTACGATATTTTAGTTTGGACAATATTTGATGTGCCTATTGGTGAGAGTGATTGGACTATTAGTGACTGATTTGAATGGCCAGATTGTGCAGTCTGTGAATGATCATTGCAAGTGATCCTAAATTTAGCCTTTTAAAGTTCTTGCAATAACTCAGCAGGCAAATATGCTGCCCCCTGTAGTGCTGTGCTATATGGACTAGGAAGCTGTGACCCCTGATATATTTAAGTTCACTAGTTACAGCTGATATGACATTACCAATTGACCTCATTGCTCTCTTCTACTGAAGAGATAATCCATATATTGGCTTCAGAGGAAAAGTGCTGATTTGCCAACGGTAGGTGGGGGCTCGCTACATGATATGTTCTCTACATGAAGAATAGTAGCATGGACACACACAATGGACTGTCAGAACAGTCCACGAGGCTTCAGAAGAGATGGGAAAGAAAAAGTGAATTACTGTATCAAAAGCTAAAATTTATTTTTGTTTGTATAGGTCAGTGTCTTTGTATGTATTTTCCCCTGTGGGGGAAATCCAGCTGAAAGGACTAAAACTCTTTTTTTTCCTATTGGCAATGAGACTATTCGGGTGATGCCAGTCTAGTTTCTACTGGGCATAGGTTTGCAGGAGAAAACTGTCACAGATAAATTGCAACTATACTAGGAATCTACCTCAACCACGAGATTGGAAAATGGCCACACTGTATTGTAGGGTTGGAGCTAAGGCAGACTGTTATGGAACATTTACTATGTATCAAGGGGGAATTAGGTAAGTGATTGATAGGGGATGATGGTTTTCTGGACTGGTACTTCAGTTTTCTTATTTCCCAGTCTGATATCCAGTATCTTTAGTAGCACAGACCTTTAGAAAAAAATGCATCCTATTGTTATCACCAATTAGATGCTCAATTGAAGTTTGTGGAGGTTATTTATAGCTCCAGAAGGTTTTCCTCAAAATTAGTTCTAAAATGATGGTGTGCTCATTCTTCCTCATTATGGGTAAAATTCTTGGAATTGGGTAGGTTGGCATTTGATGTTAAGTGCAGGTGCCAATTCCCTAGTCTCCAGTAACGTATCAAGAAGAGACTGATTTGATGTAGGACCTTTCTCAAAAGAAAGGCGATGTTATGAGGTAAGTCAGCCCCACCACTCTTCCTCTCCATTAATTAGTTTTGAAGTATTGTTGCCTATTTTGCATTTGATGTATTGCTATTTTATAAGTTAGCGGCTTAACGATGTTTTGTTTTTCAGTTTTGCTGCCACACTTCTGACACTATTACCTACGTGTATCAAGCTGACAATTAATCCCACGCTAAATGGATTCAAACTTGCACTGGTAAGTCTAGAATTTACTTTGTTTAGGTCATAGTAATGTTCAATGAGTGCAATTATTTTATGTTTTCAAATTAGCTTTTCCGTGGTTCAGTTGATAAGTAGAACCAAATTATTTTGACCAGGAACGTCCCTTAATTCACTACCCCTGTTCACTGCTCTTAGCCAGAGCAGCAGTGGAGGAGAAATAACCTGAGTTTGTTTCTTTAACACCATCCAGTGATTCCAGTCAACTGCATGTGTGTAGACATCTGATAGTGACAGGATATGACAGAACTGTGTTTCCCTCCACAGTTGAATAGCTTGATAACATTCACTTTTTCACCCCTCACATAAAGAATAAATGTTTGGTTGAGGCACCAAGGGGCTGGTGTCATCTGAGGAACTGAAGCTCTTTTCCCCAAGTTTAGATTGCATTGTTGTACTTCTCCAGTGTTTCCTATTCACTTCCACTTACTTTCTCACAACGATCACTGGACAGTGGTCAGGAATGGAAATGCTGGCTGGGTTTTTTCCTTCCTAGCTCGAATGACACTGGCATGTCCATTGTGGCCCTGAATTGGTTAACTTACAGCTAGGGCCTACCTACTTTGTCACTGCATCATGCGGTGCATTTACCCACCCAGTTATTAAGAGTTCCAGTTTAAATAAAAATTATTTAAACACAAATTGTTTGTCCTTTAATATCAGGCTGTTAAAAGCATTTTTAAAATACTACGTATAAGAGAATTTAAATCTTCACCTTTAGATTTTGACCTTCTGGTAGTTTGGCACTTATTCAGGGAATGTAACCCAGTGTATTAAGAGTGAAAGTGAAGACAGATAATGACAGGATTCCATCATGTTACAAGATCCCTCCACGGCTGGTAGGGAACATGTGTTGTGGAATGTGAGTTGCACTCTGTAGGCACACGAGTTTAAAACAAAATATCAGCAGTATTCTGTGGTCCTTGGTGGGCTCACCCAGTGAAGACACTGCCCAGTGTACTGCTAAGTCATGTAGATTAGATGATTCCAGGTTCTATTGCTTATCTACTCAGTTAACTGATCTTCTGGGACAATAGTTGGGATTTTATAATTGACTTCATTGCCTTAGGAGGGAAAGAAAACCAGTTTGTGTACCCAGTTTTGCTTACTGTCTACTGACTCTTCCTGGATATGTCTGTTGGGCGAGGACATCATCGGGCTCAGCTGAAATGCAATCCACAGTTGGTTGGTCCACAAACATTAGTTTCTTCAGCCAAAAATGACTTCTTGGGTCAGATTCTAGAGGGTAGTCAGCAGTGGTGGAGCAAACATGAATTCAATGAAGGAAAAGAGGGATCATTTCTTTGGGGTGGGTGGGGTTTGGGGCAGGAAGGTGAAGACAAACTTTAAACAATACGTTTGACATAATTACAAATTCAACTAATTTGTTTTAATGTGCTTGTAACTTGGAATGTAAAATATTTGCTTTTTTTAAGTGTTTGTGCAACAATGAATTTATGAATTGTTCTCTAATAATGTTTTAAAATGCAGCAATAATTGACTCAAAAATGCTCTATAAATCTTGTGATTCATTACCATTCTAAAAGTGTTGACAGTTTTGGGAGGATTGGAAATGCAGATTTATGCTTGGAGTGCAGAATAACTTTCACTGTGACAATATATTGAAGCTTCAGCCATTTATGAACAACCTAAGTCAATTCAAATAGTTTTATTTCAGATTATATTAATAAGGAGCATATTCCCAACCAAAGTCTTGCTTAAAAGCTACAGTCATGGATGGCGTGCTATGGTGTGATTGATTAGAAGGTCTGTAGCTTACGGTGAGCTATGTAATGCATGTCTGTCTTTTCTTTTCCTTGATTTCAATCATATCACTGGGGGCAATTGTTGCCAGGAAAGTTGCCACAGGAAGAAAGGGCAATAATTTTTCTGTTTTGATTGAATGCATTCACCCTGGAATTGGAATTGAGTTAGATTGGCCTGCAATAGAATCTTGTGGCACCCTTTTACTGCAAAGCAAGAAAGGGCAAGGCAACTATTTTGGTCAATAGCCAGATAGTCCATGGACAGAGACTTGGAGCATGGGGAGAAACATGTCTGCTGAGACTTTCAGGTGAATGGTAGCCAGACCATTTTGACTACTGCTACTTTGTTACAAGAAGTATTTTGAAGGTTTCTTCATGGCTTTGAGGAAAATGTACCATGATCTGGTATCAAGACACACACACAAGCAAATCTTGATTGCACCTTTAATGTAAGAGTTAGCTGATCACAACCAGTGGGGTGATACAATTGACTTTCCTTCCTAACCTGGGGCACAATCAGAATTTCCTCTCCTGATTGCAATAATATGAATGAGTTGATGCTCTCTCTTGTGGATGGCCTGCTGATACTGTGTAGACCCGTGTAAGTAGAGAGCTCTGGATAGATAATGGCTCCTCTAGGAATGCAGCAGCTTCTGATCCACCAAGCTTTTGGTGGGGGGGCGGGGGGGTGGGGTGGCGGCAGTTTAACCTTAATTAGGGGGCAGTGTTATCCCAGCTTTCCAGCACCTTTTGAGGGGGCACAATTAAAATGCTCTTGGCTGTTCCTTGATACCACTTGGCAACTGCCCCTAGTTCAATGACTAAAATTCGGAAATTGCAGGAACAAATCTGGACCCCACCTCTGGATTGATGCATTCCTAAGAGTTTATTGTTAGCTGGGTAATGATAAATAATTAACACTTGATTAAGCCCACTCAGAAATATCAGAGGGCTGCTGGTATTAATTAAACTGTAATAAAAAAAAATGTTGGAGATTTTAAGCAGGTCTGGCAGCATCTGTGGAGAAAGAAACAGAGTTAACGCTTCAAATCGAATTTCCAAACAGATTTAATAGGAGCACAAGTAGGCCATTTGGCCCCTCGAGCCTGCTCCGCCCTTCAATAATACCATGGCTGATCTGACCATTTTGAGTTCTACATTCCCCCACACCCCCGATAACCTTTAATTCCCTGGCATAACAAGAATCTATCCACTCCACCTTAAAATCATTCAATGACCCTGCTTCCACTGTTTCTGAGGCTGAAAGCTCAAATTGCAAAACCATCAGAGAAAAGAAATTGTCATCATCTCTGACCTTTAACGATCTCTAATTTAAAAACAGTGCCCCTAAGTTATGGATTCACCCATAAGAGGAAGCACTCTTTTCACGTTCACCTTGTTAAAACTATCAGGATCTTATGTACTTCAGTCAAATCACCCTCTTCTAAACTCCAGTGGAAACAAGTCCAGCCTGTCCAACCCATATTCATAGACAACCAACTCAATTAGGGTATCAATCTAGTAAACCACCTCTGAACCGCCTCAAATGCATTTACATACATCTTTAACTCCTTGGCCCTGCTGTGTCAAAAGAGATAGGTGCATGTATGCCAGTGGATCACTGGAGTGACCTGACCTCTCCATGGTGTGTGCCTGAGCAGGATATTTAGATGGAGGTTTTAGGTTTCCCAAATGTTAGAAACCCCCCTCAGCCTTGGGGTCAAAAGGAGTGCAAAGCACAACATTTGGCACCAGTTTGGCTGCAGGTACAGCATGTAATCATGTTCTTTAAGGAGAACAAAACTGCACACTGTATTCGAGATGCAGTCTCACCAATTCCTTGCATAACTGAAGCATTATATTCTTGCTTTTCTGTTCAATTCCTCTCCTAATAAAGGATAACATTCCATTAGCCTTATTGATTATATGCTGTACCTGCATGCTAACATTTTGTGACTCATGCACAAGAACACCTCAATCTTTCTGTACCTCGGGATTCTGCAGTCATCCTCTATTTAAGCAATATTCTGCTTTTTTTATTCTTCCTGCCGAAGTGAACAACTTCACATTTTTCCATATTATACTGTTAGGAAAACAAAGGTCGTTTTAAGGGATTTATATTTGTATTGGTAAACATTAGAAATAAGATATCGTTTTAAGTGTGCTCAAGTTAATGTTTCTGTGCCTGAAAGGGTAAAGCCTACAGTTAGATTCATGTTTGTATGTGTGGCGTTGGTTCAGTTCCAGCTGTCTTTCTATTGTGCTTACAGAGGGCTGCAGCATGAAGGGTAAATAGAAGTAGTAGTCACTGCTTAGCAACTGGGGGCCCTTGTGATATTTTAATGAGGCTGGAAAGCTATCTAACTGCAGTTTGCCCTGCTTTATCCTTCTATCCTGAGGGTGATATGTGACGGCTCCTTAAAGCTGTTCGACAGTCTTACTAACACTTTGACCTCTCTCAGTGGATGACAATAATTTTGGAGTTATAATCTGCAATTCATCTCTAATCGTGGACTTTACCCCTTGTCTTTTTTGATTTTGCGATGTTATTTATCATATTGTCAGGGATAATCTAGTATATGAGCATTGAGGTGAATTTTGCTTGTTATCCTTTGAACAACAGAGATGTCCATTTGTTTATAACGGAACGCATCCCTCAGCGTGTTCCTTTAATTACTCTAAGCTTAGGACACAGATTTGATCCTACTCTATTCCTGTTGTTCCAGGGGTGCAAGGTGGCATGGGGGATTACCTGAATTGCTTCTGGTCCTGTGTCAAAATTGAATCCTAGTGTTTTAATATCCTTAAAGAGCTTGTTGGGGATTGCAGTGGGTAGGTTGTATGACACTAGTGCTGTACAATATTTATCTGTTTTTCTTTTATAATCTGTACATTTTTAATGGTGATATATTCTATCCTTTACTCTTGTCATAGCTAATGTGAGTAATGCCAACTGCGGGAGAGGTGGGTGGGTGCTTTGGTGTAGAAATTGTGGGTATGGCCCAATGTGTCCTCACAGCTGGTGCGGAAAGTCTCCTTCGAACTATTGGTGTCAAATTTTTTTCCTGTATTATTTTGGGGTCAAATAATCTGATGGGCTCCTGGAAAGGTACAGACAGCACATATCCTGGGAAAAGACATTGTTTCAATGGTGCCCCTGGTGTAAGCTGAAGATGGGGAAATATGGTGCTCACCTAAGCATGGTGCAAGAATCTTTGGCCATCCAGCCTTTTCTATACCTGTCAATATCCTATAGTCTCCTTGGGTGAATACACAGTAGCTACTTTGTAAATCCTGGAAGATGCGGATAATACAATTGTTTGAATGGAATGCATCCTTCGGCGTACTCCTTTGATGAAGTGAGGTAATGTAGCTTAGAACACCGTGCTGTCCTATTATATCCTTGATGTTTCAGAGATGCAGCCTGGGTTTGGAGGCCTATCCACTTTGCCTTTGCCCCCGTGTCAAAATTAAATCCTTGAATGCTTGAGCTTGAGAAGGGGAATTTCACAGTAACTTCATTGCAGTGTTAATGTTAGCCTTACTTGTGACAAATAAATAAAAATAATTATCCTGGAATTGGCAGTATGGGAAACTATCTTTTGCTTATGCAAAAGATAGTTTTGTTGGAGAGTGCGCTGTGTAGGCTGTATGACACTTGCATGTCTTTTCTTAAAAGGGAAGTTGACAAATCTTTGTTTCAAGCAACTCTTCTGGAGGACGATGGGTGTCTTGAACTGAAAGAGACCGTGTTTGATGTGCCTCCCTGTCACCTTGTGGACAGCTGTGTCAGCAGCTCTTCTGAGATACTCCATTTAACTTTATCCTTAATAAGACACCTCTTCTTTTTGGTGCTAAGGTTTCCCTGGTGGGAAAAAAATCCTGTTTTCTGTGGAGCCCGAGCAAGTATTTTGCTTTGGACCTCGCAAGAAGTTGGGCTCCACATTGACTTATTCCTATAAAGTTTTCCATAAATTACGTAGCTCTAGCCCTAGTGTTCTGTGGGCAAGGGTGTGCACCTTTATGCCTGTAATCATGGCTTTATCTTGTTATTCATTTTTCCCCGAATCTCTGAAGCAAACTTTAATTGTTTGTGGAGGCGCCATTTGTAATAAATAATGAATAATCTGAACCAATTGCATCGGTGCTCTCTTGTCTCTGTCTGTACATGTGAAAAAATGATTATGCTGTAATGTACCAATCCTTGAGAGTATGTTGTGTTGTTTGTAAAATGGGGAAAATCTTCAATAACAATATTTTTAAAAGTGGAGCAGAACCTTTGTTTAAAAGTGTCATTTGGAAAATCTGGAGTGGATTCCAGAATGCAAACTGCTAAGGGAAAGCATTATAGTGAGAGAAGATTTTAAAGTGTGCTTTTTGGGAGTGGTGTTTGGAAACTCTCATGTTACAATCATTTGGAGGACTTCTGAGGAGAAAACCACAGACACTAACTTGGGTTCAGAGTGGAGTTTGTGTATTTGACCACAGCCAATCTGTGTGCTTAAAAGGGACTTTATGGTAATGAGACCATTCTATCTTGTAATCCATGTTAATCTTAAAATCTGCATGTATTTGTTAAATTAAGGGGGAAGTAAATTAATACTGAAATAATTTGACTTTTCATGCTTAATTTTTTTTCTTGTTAAAACTAATCAGTGATCCTGTGATTCTGTACCTCCACATTTTATAAAACAAAGTAAAAGTTGTGTTTTTCTTTGAGCCAGGGTTCCATTCTGGAATCTTCCTGTCGTGTTATAACATCAACTGGGAACGTAACAATGCCCCCTCTCCCAGATTTTTGCCTACTCAGCTTATCTATATCCATCTACAAACTCATATCTTTTTCAGAACATATTTTTCTACCTAATTTTGTGCAGTCTGTAAATTTCGCTACCAATGCCTTCACTCCCCTCATTTAAGTCATTGATTGTGAAAATTGTAAAAAGTTATGGCCTCAGCACAGACCCCTGCAGGGCTCCACTTGTCACATCCTGCCAGTCAGACAGACCTATTTATGCATACACTCCGCTTTCTTCTTGCCAGCCAATCTTCTATCCAGGCTAATTTGTTACCCCTTACACCTTGAGCTTTTATTTTCTGCGATTACCTTTGATATGGCACCTTATCAAATCCTAGTACAGTACGTCTACATCTCCCCTTTATCCACAGAATATATTACTCCAAAGAACTCTAATGAATTGATTAAGCATGATTTCCCTTCACAAAACTATGTTGACTCTTCTTGATTCCCTTGTGCTTTTCTAAGTGCCCAGCTATAACCTCTTTAATGATCAACTCTAACACCTTCCCTACATCAAGCTAACTGGTCTATAGTTTCCCGTTTTCTGCCTCTCTCCCTTGAATAGAGAAGCTACATTTGCTACTTTCCAGTCTGGTGGAACCTTTTCAGAATCTAATGAACTTAGAAAGATTAACATCAGCACATCTACCACCTCATTAGCCACCTGCTTTAAGATCTTGGGATGAAGTCCATCCGGACCCAGAGACTTGTCTGGCTGAAACTCCATCAGTTTGCTCAGCACCACTTCAATAGTGATTGTAATTTCACCAAGTTCCTCTCTCTCTCTCCACTCCCTCCTGATTTACAGCTATTACTGGAGGGTGTTTTGAATTCTTTGAAGCCGGAACCAAAATATTTGTTTATTTAGACCATAAGACATAGGAGCAGAATTAGGCCACTCAGCCCATGGGGTCTGCTCCGCCATCCAATCATGGCTGACATCAAATTTCATCTGCTGTTTCTTTGTTATCTACCATTAATTCCTTATTGTCACTTACCAGAGAACCAACACTCACTTTACTTTGTTCCTGTTTAACTACCTGAACAAACTCTGTTTTTACATAGTTAGCTGGCTTCCCCATATACTCTAATTGCTTTCTCCCGATTAACCTTTTCCGCCATTCAATGTGTTCTGACCAATTACCTGACTTGTCACCCATCTTTATGCAGATATATGCTTTTTCCTTAAGTTTGATGCTTTCCCTAACTACTACAGTTAACCATGGATGGTGGGTCCTCCCTTTAGAATTTTTCTTTATAGTAGGAATATACTTATTCTGAATATTCTGAAATATTCCCTTAAATGTCTGCCATTGCTTCTCTATTGACCTATCCACTAGCCTAGTGTCCCAGTTCACTTCTCAGCTTCTATGCCCATATAGTTGCCCTTATTTAAGTTTAAAATACAAGTCTTAGATCCTCTCATCTCCTTTTCATACTGGATGTAAAATTAAATCAAATTGTGGTCACTGCTACCTAGAGATGCCTTTACCCTGAGGTCACATTCCACAATGCTGAACCAAGATCATCTTTAACTATTGTACAAGTGTCATCCTTGATCAACAATGCGACCCCCTCCACCTGTACCTAGCCTCTTATTCATTTGAATGTCATATATCTATCATTATTCAGGATCCAATCCATATCATTCTGCAGCCATATCTCTGCAATGGCTATCAGATTACATTTATTTATTTAAATGCACTCTCTCAATTTGTTTACTTTGTTATGAATGCTATGTGCATTTGCATTTAGATACAGAACCTAATGTTTTGTCTTTTTGTTGTCTTTGTGAAATCTAGGGTGGGATTTTCCGGCCGTGCTTGCCCCAAAACCGAAAGATCGTGCCCGAGGTCAACGGACCTTTCCATGGTTTCCATAATGTAGGAAATGAGTGTTGGGAAATGGCAGGAAAGGACAGAGACTGGGGGGGGAATTTTCCTATCCCGCCCACTATAATTGCGTGGCGGGCGAGGTAGGAAAACTACAACCCCCCCCCCCCTTTCCTGACCCTCATTTCCCATATTATTTACTTTCTTCTCTTACCTTGTCTCTATTCTTTGATATATACATCTTTCCGTGTTTGATTCCTTGCCCCCACTATTTAGTTTTAGGCCTTCTCTACCTCTGTAATCATGGGTCTCAAAAGAACACTAGTTTCAGCACGATTCAGGTGTAGACTGTCCAAATGGTACAGCCCCCCCCCCCCCGTTTTCCCCAGTACTGATGCCAGTACCCCACAAATCGGAACCCAGCTCTCCCACATCAGTTTTTGAGCCACGTGTTCACCTCTCTAATTTTATATGTTCTGTGCCAATTTGTATGCAGTTCAATATGACTTCAGAACTGGAGAAACTGTACTCTAGCCATTAGAAAAGGTGAAGATTGGGGAGAAACTACATTGAAGATGTTTTGCGATTTGCAATTGACAAAACTGAAATTAAAATCCTTTTTTACTTTTGCAATTTCCAGGTGAATTGTTCTTTGTCATTCTTCCTGTTTTCCTTCCAAGCTCACGAAAAGTCTATACTTCTGGCTGCTGTGTAAGTTTTGAATATCTTTTATTTTAACCGCGTGTGAGATGGAAATGTAGAAACCATGTGATGAGCAGCAGAGTAAATGAAGAGAACTCTCTTTTCTCTCTCTCTCTATTAGGTCTTGTTATGGAATTGCTAATAATAGTAAAGTAGGTAATTCTATGAGATGTTTAAAATAGAAATCCTGAGTCTTTTCCTGCCCTCAGTTTCTCCCTTTTTGTTCAAAATGTTGACAGTCTGTAATGATTCTATGATTCTGTAAGTGCCAGCAACTTTTCAGAGTCTCACTTAAGTGGCTGTTTTTAATTAAAGATTGAATCTAAATAGTGAAGGCAGATAGATTATTCAACTCTAGGGGTGAGGGTGGTGGCAGGAGTTGGTTGGGGGGTGGGGGGGTGGTGGTGTGGTCGGATGGTGTGAATTCAGATATTACAACCTAGCCTGCAACCCCCTCAGTTAGGTATGGATTTCCTGCATGGATTCAGAGGATAGCAACCAGAAGTGTTTTTTTGCAACCTTCCTGATATAAACTGTAGCTAATTACAGCTCTAATTATCTCATCTAAAGCAAGCAATCTGGGGCCTTCATGGTCTCTATGGCTTACTAACTCATCAGGCAATTATATCCCCTTTTTTATATCTTAATGCAGTATTAAAAAAGATATTTTCTTCCCTCCTCATTTTTCTCAGTCTTCCTATTCTACACGGACATTCCTAGTTTTACAGTCCCTTCTGTAATGTTATTGTGTCCCATTCCATTGACATGAATACAAAATGTGGGAACTTGCTCATTCATGAAGTCATTCTGCCAGAAGAGGAGATTTACATAAAACATCTCCTTCCAGTCTGTCGAAACTATCATTTCAACATAATATTGAGGGCTGTGTATGTCAATAACTCCCATTGTAACGTTAACGCGGTGAGTAAGTTTTCCCTTTAAGTTCATTGAGGCCCATGCATGGTCTAAGATGCACAGAGAGTTCAGATCTTCAGATCATGTGCCTTGATTTAGTGTTTAAAATTGGTTAGTTGTGATCTTTAAATTGAATGGAATCAGACATTAGAGGCACTCAGCTGACTTGAAAGGAACATGTATTTTAGTTTGAGTTAGTAGCACACAATATTTCAGCTTCTAGATATTACAAACTATGAAAAATAACAGGATGTGATATAATGAAAGGGACTTGCACAATTTATTTCTAAACAAGTTGTTTAGAAATATTTAATTAAAGACAAACTTTATTCTACTGAGTCCCCTAACTTGCGCCAGGCAAACATCTGTCTGCTTGACGTGCCTCTATTCTTGTTACTATGTTTTTAAAAAAAACTATTGATTGAGCTTTCCCAATGGTTAAGTAATTAGATGCTCAGCCGAGTGTAGTATTGAGACATAAAGGACTTGGAAGTTACCATGTTCACTCCATGATTTTATGCTGTTAGTTGGCCTTGGCTTGGGCAGCGATTTTCCAGGCTAGGTTGAGATAGAATGAAATAGAAATCAAGCAAGTCACTAAGCAGTGCCCCCTGCTGGAATGGGCACATTTATTGATGACTGGCAAGATCAGCATTGGATTTGGGATACTGCAATCCCATAGCTGACAATTCCATTAACAAGGGGCTCAAACATGAAGAACGGTTAGTTGGCTGAGCAACTATGGCTCAGCTACATTTGCTGCAGTCAAGAACATTTGAAGTATCATTGGCTGTCAGTGGGGAAGGAGGGGGGTGGGGGGGGGGGGGTGCACTGAAGTTAAAAGTCACCCATGACGAGCATGTATCATAGAATGTCATATAAATAATATTCCTTCGTTCTTCCATTTTAAAAGGGAATTTGCATATATGTTTCTTTATAAATGAGTCTAATTCTCACGTTCCTCATGACAGTATGATATTTTCAGTCAAACTAGTAGACATTAGTTTATTATATATATTATAATTAGTTCATTATAAAAGATGACATGGAAATTTTTCCATCAAGGTCAACAATCCCATCCCTTTTTGAAAGATTAAACCTATCTAGCCATGTTCTTACTGCATCCTTCTGTTCCTCCTCTCTTCAGAAATAGACCTCTTTATGTTAACAGATTCAATAGCCTTCCCCAACAAATTATTTCACAAATCTAAAACCATTTGCCTAACATTCTAGCCTTAACGGATTCATTTTCCATTTATCCCTTGGCAGTTGAACCTCTTGATAAGCAATGTGCCAGGATCAATTTTGTCAGTTCCACTCTTAATCTTAGAAACTTTGTTTGCGTTTTATTTTACCATGGAAAACCAGCTTAACTCTCTTTCTTGTAACTGGAATGCGACAGACTGACCCACTACCTGTGCTTTATGAACCCATTCTTTATTTGTGAGGGTAACAGTGGTGTGAACTATGAACACATGACTGATGAAAATGGGAGAATACAGAATGTATCTGGGACAGATATAACATTTTCAACAGTTACAGTTTAATTTCTATTGATTTGCTAGTACAGGTTGAATATATTATAATATGGTACATTAGCTTATTTAAGAAATTGCTAATTTAATAAAAGTTCAGTGATCCGACACTGAAGTTCCCTTGTCATAACTGCTTCAATGATAAATTTCCAACACAATTTAAATTATATATTTAATGCAATTTACATGTTCAAGTCATAGAATAGAATAGGACTTGAACTTAACTTGCTGACCCAGAAATGTTACCAACTGAGCCAAATTGATACTTTCAGCTCACGAATAGATGATTTGTGCAGGCATTAGGTAATAGTCTACATAATGAATTTTGACTGACCTGCCATGAAGGTGAAGTAAGTAAATGCACCAAGCACCGAGGTATTAGACTGAAAAAAAAAGAAGGAAGTGTTCTAATTTCATCTCTGGTCTTTGCTGAGTTATTCACCAGGGCAATGGTGTGGTGCTACAATTAAGTTACCTGGGAGGGAAAATTTAGACGCCGAACCTGCTCCTGGTGGCTATGCAGGCAACCTTGATTCAGCAAGGCTGATTATATTGTCTGAAAACATGCAATTCCTGTGATGTTCCCACCCCAAATAGGCACTCGTGCATGCACATGTGCAAATGAATAGTTATTTAAATGACCGCCTCGCCTCAAGAATGGGAAGTAGACTCTGCAATGAGGTGCCAGCAATTGAATATGAATCACTCCTGTCTGATAATGTAATTAAAAAAATTTAAATGAATGTACGTTCACTTATGAAAGCAAATTGGACAGAATACGTTGTGCAACACTGCATGGAGTAGCTAAAATGAATACAACATTTATTTATAAAATATCGATTATTATTTAACCGAAAGTAACTTGAGATTAAGTTATTATTCCATGGTTACTGGAATAATCTGATCATTGATATTTCTGCCAGATAACATATAAGCCCATCAGTTGTTCAAACATAGTCTTCTGCTCCATCTCATTCCGACCTTGAGGCAGTCAGTAGGCAATTTGGCTGCCATAAAATTAACGGAGCAGCCTTCTGCCCAGAGCACATTTGCTGGGAATAATTTATCAAAACTGGCTACAATTTTGCCTCCCTGGCTCAATTTCTTATTTTAAAATTACATATTTTTTGTTCCAATTTTCTCCCTTCCTGAAGGCACAGACTTTTGCCAGGCTATGATTCTACAGAAATCAGCCACTCACTGATGTTTTACTTAAGTGGCCATTCATCATATGCAAGTTTAGTCAGATTGTAGACAGTCTACTGAACGGGGGGGGAGGGACAAAAACATATACTTGGATGCCATCTTATTCTATCTTAGAAATACCTCAAGCACTTCATGTACAATGTCTGTTATGTAGCCAAGTGTAACAGCCATTTTGTATATAAGATGAATAATGCATTGAATAACTGAATCTTGAGGGTGGAACATTGACCAGGGCACCTGATGAACTTATTGTACTTCCTTAAGTAATGCCCATGGATCTTTAACATTCACATTGAAACATTGGAAGAACAGTGCCACATTTCAATATCTATCCGAAGGACAGCACTTCTGAATGAAGTATTCTCTCACTGCTGTATTGGCAAATCAGCCAAGATCATCAAATTTTGGAGTGACTTGAACCCACAAGCTTTTTGATTGAGGAAAATGTGCTACTAACTGGATTGAGCTAATGTTCAGCAATGTATTACAGTTGGTCCCATTCCTTCTCATTTCTCTAACCTTCCTGAGACTTTCCTCAGCAATAAGGTCTGTGACATGTTTCTACCATCAGTATGATGGACAGGAGGTGAAGGGGAGAGAAAATTAGTAGAAAGTTGCTCACGTTCACTTTCTTTCCGGTGCTAGGGTACAGTCAAGTAATGATTAGGGTACTCTACCTTTTCCAGATAGCCATTCTTCTTGTTGTCCAGATAGCAAGCATGAGAAGAGACTGGCAGCTAACAAAAAAGGGAATACACAAGTCTTCTACAAACATATACATAGCATAAGGATAATAAGAAGAGTTGCGCTGATTTATGGACCAAAAGAGAAGATCTTTCTTGAAGGCAGATGACATGGCTGAGGTGCTGAGGTAGTGAATGAGTATTTTGCATCTATCTTTACAAAGGAAGAAGATGCTGCTGAAGTCGTAATGAAAGAGAAGGCAGTTGACATACTGTATGGGCTAAAATTGAAAAAGACTGATACAGTACATGGAGTTGCTAAGTCACCAGGATCAGCTGGGCTGTATTCAGGGATTCTGAGGGAGCTAAGGGAGGAAACTGTGGAGGCATTGGCTAAAATCTTCCAGTCTTCCTTAGATAGAAATATGGTGCCAGCAGACTGGAGAATTGCAAATGCTGCAGTTTTGCTCAAAAAGGATTGTAGGTCTAACAACGACAAGCCAGTCAGTTTAACTCAGCAATGAGAACGCTTTTAGAAACAATAATCAGAGTCAAAAACAGTAGTCACTTGGACTAGTGTGGATTAATTAAGGAAAGCCACCATAGATTTGTTAAAGGTAAATTGTTTTTAACCAACTTGATTTGAGTTTTTAGGTAAGGTAACAGAGTGGGTTGATGAAGGTAATGTGATTGATGCGATGCCACTGGACTTTCAAAAGGCATTTGACACATTTCCACAAAATAGGCTCACGAGCAAAGTCAAAACCCATGTAATGAAAGGAACACTGGCAGTATGGTTATGCACTTGATTGAATGGTGGGAAACAGAGGAATAGTGAATGTTTTTTTGGGCTGTAGGAAGGTATATAATGGAGTCCTCTTGGTTAGTTTTCAGAACCGCTGCTTTTCTCCTATTTTAATGACCCAAACTTGGGTGTACAGTGTGCAATTTCAAAATTTGCAGATGACACAAAACTTGGCAGTTTTGTGAACTGTGAGGAGAGAAGTGATAGATTCCTCGAGGTAGTGAGTAGCCTGGTGGAATGGGCAGATAGGTGACAGATTAAATTTAATGCAGAGAAATGGGAGGTGATACATTTTGGTAGGAAGCACAAAGAGATAGAATCTAAAGTCAAGGGTGCAATTCTAAAGGGACTGCAGAGATCTGGGTGGATGGATCATTGAAGGTAGCAGGGCAGGTTGAGAAATTGGTTGGAAAGGCAAAGAGGATCCTGGGCTTTATGAATTGATGCATTGATTACAGAAATAAGGAAGTTCTGATGACCTCTATTAAACTCTGAGTCCAATTCTGAGCACCCAGACTTCAGGAAGAATGTAAAGGCTATTTTAGAGAGGGTGCAGAAAAGATTTACAAGAATGGTTCCAGGGTGAAGGACTTCAGCAATGTTAATAAATTGGCGAAACTGGGGTTGTTCTGCTTATGGAAGAGAAGGTTGAGAGTAGATTTGATAGAAATGCTCAAAATCATGAGGGGGTCAAGACCAAGTAAACAGAGAGGAACCATTGCCATTGGCAGAAGGGACAAGAACCAGACGACACCAACATAAGGTTAACGGCAAAAGAACCATCAGTGACATGCGGAAAAACCTTTGGTTAAGAACTCCATTGTATATCTTCCTACAGCCCAAAAAAAACATTCACTACTACTCTGTTTCCTGCCATTCAATTAAGTGCATAACCATACTGCCAGTGTTCCTCTCATTACATGGGTTTTGACTTTGCTCGCGAGTCTATTTTGTGGAAATGTGTCAAATGCCTTTTGAAAGTCCAGTGGCATCGCATCAATCACACTACCTTCATCAACCCACTCTGTTACCTTATCTAAAAACTCAAATCAAGTCAGTTGAAAACAATTTACCTTTAACAAATCTATTATGGCTTTCCTTAATTAATCCACCCTTGTCTAAGTGACTACTGTTTTTGACCCTGATTATTGTTTCTAAAAGTGTTCTCAAAAAATTGGCCCCACACTGCTGGCCTCCCAATCACTGCCTGAGACTGTGGTGAAAGCAGATTCAATTGTGGCTTTCCAAAAAATTGGAGAATTACTTGAAATGAAAAAAATTGTAGGGTTACAGGGAAAGGACAGGAAAGTGGGGACTAGTTGAGTTGCACTGGCAGAGAGCTGGCACAGACTGAATGGGCTCCATTGCCTCCTTCTGTATCATTCTGTGATTCGAGTGTGAGCAGGTTGCAAATCGAGTGAGCAAACCTTTGACCTTCATGTTCTTTATGGCTCGGTACCAGAAAAGGCAGACAGCGTGTTTACCCACGTTATCCATTGCCCATATTTCAGTTCAACTCTGCAAATTTCCAATCATGTTCCTTTTATCTGGTTTGTTTTCAGACCTGTATTGTTGCTTCTACATGAAATTCCTTTCATGGCGACCTGGTTTTTGCTTGTGTCAACTTTTAGGTAAGGTCAGCTTTTTTCATGTCAAATCTCTGAATTGATGCTAATGAATAGATTCTGTGGATGTGCCGTGGCCTTATTGGAGGTGATTTTCCATTTCCTCTGTTAAAAGTGACAAGAAACTTATGATTTAAAAAGCTTTTAGTGAATCATGCCCCTTTGCAAATAATTTTAGTAAACATCAGTCATCTTTTTCTTTTAAACATTCATAACATATTTGGGCCACTGTTTCCAGTAACTTTTAAAATGAGATACAAGTTTTCCAGTGGAAAGATTTAACGTTTTGTTGTAACAAGCAAACCAAAATCAACATGACTACAAATAACTATTACACTCAGCTACAGAAAAGGCACTTTCCCCATAAACCAATTAACAAAGCTGAAAACCCCATGCCACATTTATACATTACAGCACACACTCAGCAGATCTATAGGGGGCGATTCTCCCAAAAAAATTCTAAGCATCGAATAGGCAGAAAAATCACGTTTGTTTTTCAGCGGGAGTTTAAAAATGAATCTCCCACACTCTGCACTGCAGAGTGCCTTAGCGTGAATCATGCTTACATTCAGTGGGCGGGGCCTATTCCCGCTGGAGAGGCCGGCAGCATAGCGCTAAGCGAGCCACTGTGCATGTGCTGATCTGTCAGCCCACGATCGGCACATGCGCAATAGCTCCGCTCGGCTGGCCTCCCGATCACTGGCCAGCCCTATGACCCCCTGCATCACCGGCCGTGCGGACCCCCCACCCCAAACGGCCCGATTGCTGCCCCAGCCCCTGCTGACTGTGTCAATCTTCCTCTCCCCAGCCTGCCTCAATCTCCCTTCTCCCCCACCCCAACCAGCAGCCCCGATCTTTGGATCTTCCCACCCACCCATGGAAAGCAACTGGCCTGGATGGGTACCCGGACATGCACTCAGACCCTGTGCGGATCAGCTGGCTGAGGTATTCACAGACATCTTCAACCTCTCTTTACAAGAATCTGAGATCCTTATCCGCTTCAAGAAGACAACCATCATCCCGGTACCTAAGAAAAACCAAGCAACGTGCCTTAATGACTATCAGCCGGTGGCTCTGACATTCATCATTATGAAGTGCTTCCGGACTACCTGGATCCACTACAGTTTGCCTACCGTCGCAACAGGTCCACAGCAGACACCATTTCCCTGGTCCTGCACTCAACCCTGGAACACCTAGATAACAAGGACACTTATGTCAGACTCCTATTTATTGACTACAGCTCAGCCTTCAACACCATTATTCCTATGAAACTCATCTCCAAACTCCGTGGCCTGAGCCTCGGCATCTGCCTCTTCAACTGGATTCTGAATTTCCTAACTCACAGACCACAATCAGTAAGGATAAGCAACAACAACACCTCCACGATCATCCTCAACACCGGTGTCCCACAAGGCTGTGTTCTCAGCCCCCTACTATACTCCTTTTACACCTATGACCTATGTGGCCAAATTCCCCTCCAATTTTCAAGTTTGCTGACGACACCACCATAGTGGGTCGGATCTCAAACAATGACGAGACAGAGTACAGGAATGAGATAGAGAATCTGGTGAACTGGTGCGGCAACAATAATCTCTCCCTCAATGTCAACAAAATGAAGGAGATTGTCATCGACTTCAGGAAGCGTAGAGGAGAACATGCCCCTGTCTACATCAATGGGGACGAAGTAGAAAGGGTCAAGAGCTTTAAGTTTTTAGGTGTCCAGACCACCAACAACCTGTCCTAGTTCCCCCATGCTGACACTATAGTTAGGAAAGCCCACCAACGCCTCTACTTTCTCAGAAGACTAAGAAAATTTAGCATGTCAGCTATGACTCTCTCCAATTTTTACAGATGCACCATGGAAAGCATTCTTTCTGGTTGTATCACAGCTTGGTATGGCTCCTGCTCTGCCCAAGACTGCAAGGAACTTCAAAAGGTTGTGAATGTAGCCCAATCCATCACGCAAACCAGCCTTCCATCCATTGACTCTGTCTACACTTCCAGCTGCCTCAGCAAAGCAGCCAGCATAATTAAGGACCCCACGCACCCCGGACACTTCTTCCTTCGGGAAAAAGATACAAAAGTCTGAGGTCACGCAACAACCGACTCAAGAACAGCTTCTTCCCTGCTGCTGTCAGACTTCTGAATGGACTTACCTTGCATTAAGTTGATCTTTCTCTACATCCTAGCTATGACTGTAACACTGCATTCTGCACTCTCTCGTTTCCTTCTCTATGAACGGTATGTTTTGTCTGTATAGCGCGCAAGAAACAATACTTTTCACTGTATGTTAATACATGTGACAATAATAAATCAAATCAAACCCCACCGGCAGCCCCGATCACTGGCCTCCCTCTGTCTCTCACTAAGCCCAAATACAGAGTAGCAGCAGGAACCCCCCGCATAGGCCCCACCCCTTTGGCACTTTCCCATGCCCAGTGGGCAGTGCCAAGATGTCCCCTGGGCATTGGCCTCTTGGGCAGTGCCGGGGTCCCAGGCTTGTACTGCCAAGGTGGCAATGCCCAGGGTATACCCCCCCACCCCCATCAAGGCACCCGACTCTCTGGGGGGCCTGATTGCCTCCCTTCACTCCAGTGGGGTCAGGCTGCCAGCTCCCCACAAATGGGGAGCTATTGTAAACCCCGCTGGAGTGAAATACTCCTGGGGGGGGGGGGGGGCTAAAAAGGCAGCTCAGCGGGATGGGAGAATCACCCCCATTAAACCTCACATTCCGCCCAACTATCCAACAAGTTCTCTTCTCCCTGCTACATCTGGGTGAGTTTTCTAGGGTTCTTTCAAAAGTCCGTTCACTCAGAGTATATTCAAATTAATTTCCAGCATCAAGGGACCTTCTGGTGACTCCTTGATCTTTAAGTCTCCAAGTGCCATCTCATCAAACAGGAAATCTGTGCTCACCAGCATTCTGCTTGGTGATTGACACAAACAATCTCTTCCTTTGCTTGGCACAGCACCCACTGTTTTCTGCCGCCTTCTCCAAGTTACCTGACTGAGAGTCTGTATCCAACAAGACCAGCTTTCCTCCTTTTGCGTCAAGGTGCAAAACCTGACACTTGAGTTTGAGTTTCAACCTGTGCCTTTGTCTCTCAGGCAACCAAATCACATGGGCCTGTTTCCAGACAGAGTTCAGCATGATTACCATCCCCACATTCCAGGACATTCTGTTTTATCTTCAATTAAAAGAGATAGTTTAAGCATATAAAAAGCATTTAACCTTATAAAGTCTCACTTTTGTAACAGAGCTGAAAGTCATTTATTCATTAAGTCTTGGACAACTCCCAAATATTGGGTGGGGTAATGCCCAAAAAGCATGTTGTTCAGCCCAAGTTAGAAACATAGGAAAAGGAGCAGGAGGAGGCCATTCGGCCCTTCGAGCCTGCACCTCCATTCATTATGATCATGGCTGATCATCCAACTGAATACCTGATCTCTCATCTTTCCCCTCCCATCCTTTGATCCCCTTCACCTCAAGTGTTATATCTAACTGCTTCCTGAAAACATTCAATGTTTTGGCCTCAACTGCTTTCTGTGGTAGCGAATTCCATAGGTGACCACTCTCTGGGTAAAGACATTTCTTCTCATCTCTTCTAAACAGTCTACCCTATATCCTCAAACTGTGACCCAGTCTATCGACCGTCTTAGCATAGATCACTAAAGAGAATAATTGATGCTCAATCTTCAGATGCCAATGCTAAATCCAAGGATTGGTTTTACTGTAATGAATGTTATATTTCTTGTGGTGTAACAGAATAAGAGTGAAGTTTTTTAATTCACACTCTTTTCTTACAGCATGTTTCCTCTGTTGTTGAAGGATGGGCTGCTCCTTCCTTACGCTGTTACCTCTTTGGCTTTCCTCCTCATCACAGCAAAGTTGTTGTCAGCATTTGATAAAGTGTCATTGGAGGATCTGCAACTCCAGCCATTTTCCCAGGGTATGAGGAGGTACATTCCACACTTTACAATTCCACCATATCTTGCAAAACTTACAGTAAGTAATTTTGAAAATCATCTTTTTTTGAAAATGTGTTCAATTGTGAAATGTTGGAACAGTGAAATCACACCTTATCCTGTCAGGCCCAGGACCTGGGTTCAAATCCAGATTAGACCAATTGGATCACTAAAGGTTAATTAGCAGTAAATTGGCCATTAGGATGATTGGTGCAGGAAATAGAGAATATCGCAACAGAGTGTTTTCCTAAATCTGAAGCTATGATGCTGAGGCAGAGAAACGAGAACTTTATGTTGCATATAATTCATATTACTTAATGGTAGTGCTTAACATTAATACCAGATGATAAAAGTGGGATCAAACCTTTTGTTTCCCAGTTTGACACTAAATCTTGATTAATTGCCAATGGGTCTTTACACAAGATTAATTTGAAGGTATTTTTAGCCCAGTTCTGCTAGTTATGGACCTCCAACCCAAAGCAACTCTGCAGTTGACAAAAAATAGTACTAAACTGTGGCTATCTTACTCAAAAACTATAAATGATATGGAGATGCTGGTGTTGGACTGGGGTGGACACAGAGTAAGAAGTCTCACAACACCTGCTTCAAGTCCAACAGGTTTATTTGGAATTTATTTGGAATTTTGACTCACCTGATGAAGGAGCAGCGCTCCAAAAACTATAGAGATAATAGAGGTAGTAGAAGATGGAACATCAGTAAAAAATGAAAGGTGGGAAGACTAGCATTGATATTGCACCTTTCAGGATCTCAGGATGTCTCAAAGCGTTTCACAGTTGTTGAAATGTTTTTGCAATGTGTTCATTATTTTAATGTAGGAAATATGTCACCCAATTTCCAAAAAGCAAGATCCCACAAACAGCAACAAAGCAATGACCAGATCACTCTTTTAAAAAAAAGATTGAAGCATAAATATTGGTCAGGATATTGGAAAGAATTGTGATATTCTTCAAGCTAGTATGATAAGATCTTTCACATCCACTTGACAGGAAAGGCAGGGCATCTGTTTAATGTTTCATCCAAAGGATGGCATTTCTGAAAATGCTGCACCCTTTAGGCAGTGCACTGGAGTGTTAGCCTAGATTTTTGTGTTCAAGCCCCTGGAATGGGGGATGTACCCTTAACCTTCTGACCGAGTGAGATTGCTACCCAGTGAGCTACCATCAATAAATGAATCAAATTCAGAGAACAGCTTTTGATTCTTTTACTTTTTTCCTTCTTCAAGAAACCTAGTTGAAGGGTTTAATAATAAACGCAGGACACCAGCAAGGAGGAAAAGAGAGCAACTTGTATGAAAAAAACTAATGCTGGGGTAACAATAAACACAGACTTTAAGAGATTGTAGAAGGAAAAACTAAGAGGCAGATAGTTCCACAGTTATGGCATCCTGGGAAACATATCAGCCAAGCAGGTGATAGTTGATGAGCATTACAACAAAGTAGAGATTCAGGGAGAATGAAGGATGTTCAGGATTTTATATTTTCAAATGAGAAAGCATAAATGTGATGTATTGAAAAATGTGACTTGAAGTATATGAAAAAGAAAAACTGCCTTTTCTTTTATTCCTACAGTTCCTTCTATCTGTAATTGCCATGGCAACACTTAGTTTGATAAGTGCAACACTAGTTCCTCCCTCACAACTGCCAGACTTATTCCCTGTTATGGTGTCTCTATTTTCCTGCATCCACTTCCTGGTCTTTCTGATGTACTTCAACATTCTGCATCTTTCGGAGCCAGTCTACAGGAAACATCAATGGAAAGTCAAGTAAAGGACAAGTCACTGCAAACCTCGGAATTAAGTACATTGTTTATATAAAACAGTAAATAAAAGTGCTGTTTGAAATTCTAAATGTCAAAAAACATTATTTTTAACTACTCTATCCAGTAGCTGCCTTAATAGATCACCTGGCAAAATATGCCATGTAGTATGAAGCGGTCTGTGTTCACATGAAGTGAGACCTGGACAACATTCAGGTTTGGGTTTTTAAGTGGCAAACAACATTCACAAAAGTGCCAATGAATGACCACAAGAGAGAATCTAACCATCTCCCCTTGAATTTCAATGGCATTACCATCACTGTGTTCCCCACCACCAACATGCTGGGACTTATCACTGAAACCTAATTAACCTAGCTATATAAATACTGTAGCTCTGAGAGCAAATCAGATGCTGGGAATTTTGTGGTGAGTAACTCACCTCATGATTCCCCAAAGCCTGTCCATTGGGAGAGCGATGGAATACTTGACTGGATGAGTGTAGCTCCAGTCACATGCAAGAAAGTCAACACCATGCGGGATAACGCAGACTGCTTGATTGCCATTCCATCCACCATCTTAATTATTTACCTCCTCCATCACTGACTCTCAGTCCCATACACACTGCAGCAATTTACCAAGACTTCTTCCAAACTTGTAACCTCTACCACATTAGAAGGACAAGTGCAGCAAATGCATGGGAACACCACCACCTGGAAGTTCCCCCTCCAAGCCACCCACCATCAGACTTGGAGCTACATCACCATTCCTGGCTGGGCACAACTCTGGAACTCCCTTCCAAACAGCATTGTGCTTGTACTGAACCAGAGAGAGACTGAAGGCAAGAAGCCAAATCACCACCAATTTCTCAAGGATAATTAGGGATGAACAACAAATGCTGGCCTCACCAGTGACATTCCTATCCCATGAAGGAATAAAAAAGAATAAAAGATGTGGCTGGATCTATGCTAAGCTAATTAATCTTAGCCAGAGCAACAATAGGGTTTCTGCACCTCAACGCAGCATCTTTAATTTAACGTGATGAAAATCATTCAGGATTTCTCCTCTTTATTACTATCCAGCAGCCTCTGTGTCTGAACATCCGGTAAGTGAATTTGAGTTTACGTGTGATTGGTATTCTGTAGCTACTCATTGTTCAAACTTGTACTCATTTGCACAAGGTAATAAAGGCCAAATGACAGCAAGCGATAATTCAGACTCCTGCCTCAGCTATAACCTTCAAGATAAGAGGTGAAGGAACAAAAAAGATAATGCCCAGCCCATACTCCAACTTGCTTATCTTTCGATCTCAGCCACAGTTTGCGAATAGAATACTAAATATGGAGAATGGAGAAAGTCAGCTATTGTGTGCTTCCTGGCTGCAGGAAAAAGAGAAACGCAGGTGATGGTTTAAGAACAGGTTACCCTCTCCCACGTACAGACAAGTAGATAGACAAACAAAGTTTCATGAAAACTAATTGCAAAGTGACATGGTATAATTTCACTGCCCCCCCCCCCCCCCCCCCGCTCCCCACCCATCTCCAGTATTTCTAGCATTTTGTGATGAATAGAAACATTAGTCTTGCTTGGATTCAGTTTGGTTTCTTTCCAAATAATCTGCATTTTTGCCTATTTTTACACTTTCTCCAAGAAGTGTGAAATCCTGCTGAAATATTGGAACATAAGAACTAGGAGCAGAAGTAGGCAATTTAGCCCCTCGAGCCTGCTCCGCCATTCAATGTGATCATGGTTGATCTCATCTCAGCCTCATCTCCACTTTCTTGTCCACTCCCCAAAATCCTTTATTCCGCTACTATCTATCTCCTCCTCAATGGCACAGTGGTTAGCACTGCTGCCTCACAGCGCCAGGGACCCAGGTTTGATTCCCGGCTTTGGCCACTGTCTGCATGTTCTCCCCGTGTTGGCGTGGGTTTCCTCCGGGTGCTCCGGTTTCCTCCCACAGTCCGAAAGACGTGCTGGCTGTTGCATTGGCCATGCTAAATTCTCCCTCAGTGTACCCGAATAGGCCCCTGAGTGTGGTGACTAGGGGATTTTCACAGTAACTTCATTGCAGTGCTAATGTAAGCCTACTTGTGACAGTAATAAATAAACTTTAAAACTTTAAACTTTTAGTGTTCTGGCATCAACTGCACTCTGGGGTAGAGAATTCCACAGATTCATGGCCCTTTGAGTGAGGTAATTCCTCCTCATTTCTATTTTAAATTATGCCACCCTTTAGCATAAGACTATGTTGAGTCCCCTCTGTTACCTTCACCAAAGAGATAATTATTCACATGTGAATCTAGTCAGTCATATTATTAGAGCACTAGCTTGCTAACTGAGGTTTACAAATATTTTCTAGCAGAGGGCAGCACAGTGGTTAGCAGTGCCAGGGACTTGGGTTCAATTCTGGCCTTGGGCGACTATCTGTGTGGATTTTGCATATTTTCCCCATGTTTGCGTGGGTTTCCTCTGGGTGCTCCAGTTTCCTCCCACAGTCCAAAGATGTGCAAGTTAGGTGGAATGGCCATACTAAATTGTCCCTTAATGTTCCAAGATATATAGGTTCAGGGAATTAGCGGAGTGAATATGTGGGGTTACAGAGATAGGGTCTGGGAAAGATGCTCTGTTGGAAAGTCAGTGCAGACTCGATGGGCCTCCTTTTGCACTGTTGGGATTTTATGATTCTAAATTGATGGATAGCAATCAGAATGGGAATCCCCACTTTTCTGAACAGGTGCCAGAGTGTGGCGACTAGGGGATTTTCATAGTAACTTCATTGCAGTGTTAATGTAAGCTTATTTGTGACACAAATAAATAAACTTAAACTTTTCCTTTTTCAGTCATGCAGAGCAGGTATCCCTACTGCTACTCGGGTTGAAATCCTTTAACTCAACTTATGTGGAATTAAACATGGCACCCTCTGGTTAGTTTGACTCAATTACATGCAACCTCTGCCAGCTGAGCCATTGGAGAGATCACGCAGTTAACTATTACTTGAACTTGCACATTCTCAACTTGGTTCTTAGTGGGCACAGGCTCATTGCACATAATTATCTACCCAGTTGGCAATCTTTCTGAGAGGTTAAAGGATAACTGCGGTGGAAATATGCTACACTGGGATGTTCTCCTGGAATTCAGCCATGTTGGAGCCGAGCAGAAGGAACTTCACATCCGACCAATGTTGTACTCACTTAATGATAATACAGGGAACATTGACTACATTGTATGTTTATTCCTCAGCATTAACATCTCAAGCTTTGTAAAAAGAAAAATTCTTTAAAAAGCAGCAGAAAAGATTTGAGAAGTTGTGCAAATCCATAAAGTCGATTGTTGTATCCAGTGAAGTTGGTTTCAAATTAGTGTCGAAAATTTCTCCATGTCGAAATGCATAATCATTGTCAACAGTTTACCTTTTAAAAATATATGTAATATATATCAAATATATTTATGGAACATATAAAATAAACTGCTGACAATGACAAACTACAGACACCTTGAATGTAGAGCTTCTTGTATCATGTCCTATGCACTGAGGAATAAATACAAAATCTAATATTAATAGTGAAAGCAAATCCATTAACCGGTGTTTAAATAAAATGAAGATGTCAAGTTTCTGAAGGCCACACATTCCCACCTGCTTTCGCATTTGTCCTCGGTAGTTTATTTGTGTTTTAATGGGTTTTGGAATTTAGAAAACAGCACAACCATGAGGTGGGTAAGATTCTTGCCTCCTCCAGCTGCACTGGAAAATGACATTCATGACATTCTGAACGAATGACATACTCGATACATTGAATGAGACACCTCGAGGGCAATGCAATGAAAATCTCTTCTTAATCACGTGTTTGACATGGGTCACAGTTGCCAAGCAGCTAGAGAATGCTCAGAAGAAATGGCAGTGAGCTCGAGCACCAGCGGCCTGTTCTCTTGTCACATTTATGCAGGCTGTTTATTCTGAGTTGTTACTGCAGTAGGAAAATATTAGTTTTGTGCTTGGGCGTGTTTTCTTTTCACTTTGTCTTTCACTTGGCCTCCAAGGGTGATAAAGTGAGAGTTATATGATCCACCTGGTGCACAACTGGAAACTGGATCTCTGAAATGCCAGCTGTCAAACAGGCTGCAATCCTCCTGCAAAAACCAGTCATTGGCTATCCTGACTATCACTGTTCACTTTGTATATAATGTAAGAGGGAATGAAAATAGGATGGGAAGTCGTGTTGTTCTCTGATACCTAGATATTCCAAAACAAATCGAAGGAGCGGGCTGAATTGCCTACTTCTCCTAATTCCATGTTCCTCTATAATAGAGACCTATAATTTGGAACTCCTTTCCT
Source organism: Mustelus asterias (assembly GCF_964213995.1). Taxonomy (NCBI): domain Eukaryota; kingdom Metazoa; phylum Chordata; class Chondrichthyes; order Carcharhiniformes; family Triakidae; genus Mustelus; species Mustelus asterias. Next base: position 83,676,964 of record NC_135808.1, read on the forward strand.
CTAATGAATAATCCTGGAAAAAATACATTCAGTAAAACAACCACCCCAAGAGGCAAACAAAAAGGAAACTTAAAAACAGCTGTTTTTAGATTTTTTTTCGTACGTTGGAGTACATTTCACTTCCCAAGATTTTCCTTCCAGTATAAATCTAAATTATACCTCAAACTCTCAGACAAAGGCAACAGAAGTAATCTATTCCATCATTAGTTCTGTATAGAAATTATTTGATCTCCTGTGTCATTACTCACGGGTAAAAAAAAAATGGTCTGGTCCTGCATCTTTTTTCCTCATCATTACCTTTTAGATTAGTTTTTACTTATACATATGCTGGAGTACCTTTCACTTCTTCCCAAGATTTTCCTTAGTTTTAGTTTTTAATCTTAGTTTATCTGCATTTTGTCTTGTGTATCTGTTTTCACGCATGTTCTTTTCCTGATTACTGAATTTATGACTTTTACATTTTGTCAATGTCAACAAAATGAAGGAGATAGTCATCAACTTCAGGAAGTGTAGTGGAGGCATGCCCTTGTCTACATCAGTGGGGATGAAGTAGAAAAAGTCAAGAGCTTCAAATTTTTAGGTGTCCAAAAACCTGTCCTGATCCCTCTATGTGGATGCTATAGTTAAGAAAGTCCACCAAAGCCTCTACTTTCTCAGGAGACTAAGGAAGATTGGCATGTCCACTATGACTCTCACCAACTTTTACAAATGCACTACAGAAAGCATTATTGCTGGTTGTATCACAGTTTGATATGGCTCCTGCTCTGCCCAAGTCTGCAAGAAACTACGAAGGATTGCGAATGAAGCCCAGTCCATCACTCAAATCAGCCTCCCATCCATTGACTCTGTCTACACTTGCTGCTGCCTCGGCAAAGCAGCCAGCATAATCAAAGACCCCACGCACCCCAAACATACTCTCTTACACCGGGAAAAAGATACAAAAGTCTGAAATCACATACCAACCAATTCACAAACAGCTTCTCCCTGCTGCTGTCAGACTTTTTAATTGACCTACCTCAAATTAAGTTGATCTTTCTCTACACCCTAGCTATGACTGTAACACTATATTCTGCACTCTCTCCTTCTCTATGAACGGTATGCTTTGTCCGTATAGTGCACAAGAAACAATACTTTTCACTGTATACTAATACACATGACAATAATAAATCAAATTTTAAAAGCTGTTAAGTTGTTTTAAAAACTTTTTTAAAGGATCAAGAACGATTTTAAATGTTTCTGGTCAGAAGTGAAAGTCTGGACCTAACAAGGGAAGACTGAGCAATACCAGCTGTGCAGTTGGACAAGGAGCAGGTGCAGGGACTGCATTGTAGGAATACCCCTTACCTGTTGCTATTGATGTTGGCAGTAGGCAAACTTCATGCTAACTTAAATGATTGTATCATACAGCCAGCAATAAGCATGCTGTTAAATTGCTGCGCACCTAAGCAGTGAGTGAAAAATTGGGAAAGGGTAGCACAAGTTCAAGGCAGTCTGTGCTTCTTAAAGCCAACCTGCACCTCTTAAAGGGGCGGGACACTGGCTGGAACTGGAAGTAATTTTTAAAATGATTTTATGTGAGGAACACTCAATAACGGCATAGAGTGGGCTCCAACATTTCCTGACATATCACTGAAGGACATGGTTCAGGGGAAGCACAGAAGGACAGATATGATGTAATAGTGTCTTACAAAGGATGGAAAGGCACATGCTCTGAATAGAATCTCCAGTTTGGGGTGCCTAACCAGCTTGCAACTGGAGGCCCTCAGACAAACTTTGCGAAGTTAGAGGGAACAGATGGCTTTGGTGGTCAAAGTCAGGTTACTAGCCCCAAGCACCTTGATTCATGGATGCAATGCCGCAAGCAGTTCAAGGATTTCACACAAGTGTTACAGCACAGTAACTGTATCTTGAAATGCCATAGCCTAACAACTGCAACACTAACCTCACGCACTGCTCAACATTCCACATCCCCATCACTCACCTACCAACAGTCTCTATCAGTCATGATTCATACACAACATTCATAGCTTCACATCACAAGATACTGCTGCAAGCCTCATACCCACCCATCACATCTTGCACACACTGCCAGTTATTCAATCTTGACAAACATATCTGCCAAATGCATTGCACCACTTTTTCTCTTGCAGGACAAGGTTGTCCATAACTCGAGTTATTGGGAGCTAACTGGTGGGGGACAGGCATAGTTACATGTCCTTACCCCCATGTAGAAGATGGTGTTCACCATCATTGGATAAACAATGGCTAAGGCCATGGCCAGTGTTGGGGCTGAAACCATTGAAAACAACAGTATGTTCTCCAATAATACTCTCACACATTTCACTTCCTGAAATAAAAGAGTGTACAAAACATGACCGGACAGATGGTCTGAGAAAGCAGGGCACAGAGCAAGGGAAGTCTAGATTAAACTGCATTCATAACACCTGTGCACCCCCCCCCCCCTCCTCACCCCTCCTCCCACACCGATACCCACTCATCATAATCCTACCACTGGACCAGTGAGCTTGCACAGAACCAGTCCACCAGAACGAGATTTCTGCCAGAGTGAGGTTATTGGGAATTTGGAGCTGAGTGGGAATTCAGTGCTATGGGGAAAGAGGTGCTCATCTTTGGGAGGAGCAGAGAGGCGGACCTGTGAGGGAGACCGGAGGACAAGTGAGAGGTAGAAAGAAATCAAACCGTGACCTTACAGCCAGCAGTTAAGTGACTGGTAAGTAATTTTTCTTTTCTTTTTTTCTCTTGGCATTTTAGTTGTTGTAAGTTAACTTAAGGGTTAAGTCATGGCAGGAGATCCCTGACCCATGCCATGCTCCTCTTGTGTGATGTGGGAATTCAGGGACCCTTCCGGTGTCCTGGCTCCTTCATGTGCAAGAAGTGTGTCCAATTGCAGCTCCTGTTAGAGCGCTTGATGGCTCTGGAGCTGTGGATGGATTCACTATGAAGCATCCACAATGCTGAGGAAGTCGTGCATAGCACATTCAGTGAGTTGGTCACACCGCAGATAATAATTACTGAGGGAGATAGGGAATGGGTGACCACCAGACAGAGAAAGAGTAGGAAGGCAGATATAGCCGTTTTGGATACTGTTGGGGGAGATGGCTCACCAGGGGAAGGTGGCAGCAGCTAGGTTCATGGCACCATGGCTGGCTCTGCTGCACAGGAGGGCAGGAAAAAGAGTGGCAGAGGTATAGTGATAGGGGATTCAATTGTAAGGGGAATAGACAGGCATTTCTGAAGATGCAAACGAGACTTCAGAGTGGTATGTTGTCTCCTTGGTGCAAGGGTCAAGGATGTCTTGGAGCAGCTGCAGGACATTCTGGAGGAGGAGGGTGAACATCCAGCTGTCATGGTGCATATAGGCATCAACGATATAGGTACAAAATGGGATGAGGTCCGACAAGCTGAATTTAGGGAGTTAGGAGTTAAACTAAAAAGTAGGACCTCAAAGGTAGTAAACTCAGGATTGCTACCAGTGTCACATGCTAGTCAAAGTAGGAATGTCAGGATAGCTAAGATGAATACGTGGCTTGAGAGATGGTGCAAGAGGGAGTGATTCAAATTCCTGGGACATTGGAACCGGTTCTGAGGAAGGTGAGACCAGTACAAGTAGGATGGTCTGCACCTGGGCAGGACTGGAACAAATGTCATAGGGGGAGTGTTTGCTAGCGCTGTTGGGGAGGGTTTAAACTAATGTGGCAGGGGATAGGAACTGATGCAGGAAGTCAGATGGAAATAAAGTGGGGACAGAAACAAAAGACAGTAAGGGGAAAAGTGAAAGGCAGAGAAATCAATGTCAAAAATCAGAAAGGGCCACAGTACAGAGTACAGAGGCTGTGGAGAACTCAGTGAATGGGTCCAGTAAGGCTAAGAGAAATAAAACACAGAGAGAGTGTACAAAACATGACCAGACAGATGGCCTGAGAAAGCAGGGCCGAGAGCAGGGGAAGTCTAGATTAAACTGCATTTATGTCAATGCAAGAGGCCTGACGGGCAAGGCAGATGAACTCAGGGCATGGATGGGTACATGGGACTGGGATATTATAGCTATTACTGAAACATGGCTAAGGGAGGGGCAGGACTGGCAACTCAATGTTCCAGGGTACAGAAGCTATAGGAATGATAGAACAGGAGGTAAGAGAGGAGGGGGAGTTGAGTTTTTGATTAGGGAGAACATCAGGGCAGTACTGAGAGGGGATATATCTTGAGGGTTCGCCCACTGCCTCTATAGGGGTAGAACTGAAAAAATAAGGGAGAGGTCACTTTGATAGGATTGTACTACAGTCCCCCAAATAGTCAGCGGGAAATTGAGGAGCAAATATTTAAGGAGATTACAGATAGCTGCAAGAAAAATAGGGTGGTAATAGTAGTGGACTTTAACTTTGCCAACATTGTCCTGGACAGCCATAGCATTAGGGGCTTGGATGGAGAGAAATTTGTTGAATGTATTCAGGAGGAATTTCTCATTCAGTATGTTGATGGCCCGACCAGAGAGGGGGCAAAACTTGACCTCTTGGGAAATAAGGAAGGGCAGGTGACAGAAGTGTCAGTGAGGGATCACTTTGGGATCAATGACCATAATTCCATTAGTTTTAAGATAACTATGGAGAATGATAGGTCTGGCCCAAAAGTTAAAATTCTAAATTGGGGTAAGGCCCAATGGTATTAGACAGGAACTTTCAAAAGTTGATTGGAGGAGTCTGTTGGCGGGCAAAAGGACATCTGGTAACTGGAAGGCTTTCAAATGTGTGCTAACCAAGGTTCAGGGTAAGCACATTCCTTTTGGAGTGAAGGGCAAGGCTGCTGGAAGTAGGGAACCCTGGATGACTCAGGATATTGAGGCCCTGGTCAAAAGGAAGAAGGAGGCAAATAACATGCATAGGCAATTGGGATCAAGTGGATCCCTTGAAGAGAATAGAGGTTGTCAGAGTAGAGTTAAGAGAGAAATCAGGAGGGCAAAAAGGGGACATGAGATTGCTTTTGCAGATAAGGCAAAGGAGAATCCAAAGAGCTTCTAAAAAAAAATACAATTGGATACAAAATTGGCTTGAGGACAGAAGACAGAGGGTGGTTGTAGAGGGTTGTTTTTCAAACTGGAGGCCTGTGACCAGCGGTGTGCATCAGGGATCAGTGCTGGGTCCACTGTTATTTGTTATTTATATTAATGATTTGGATTACAATTTAGGAGGCATGGTGAATAAATTTGCAGATGACGCCAAGATTGGTGGCATAGTGGACAGTGAAGAAAGTTATCTAGGATTGCAACTGGATCTTGATCAATTTGGATAAATGTGAGGTGATGCAATTTGGTAGATTGAATCAGGGCAGGATCTACTCAGTTAATGGTAGAGTGTTGGGGAGAGCTATAGAACAAAGAGATCTGGAAGTACAGATTCATAGCTCCTTGAAAGTGGAGTCGCAGATGGATAGGGTGGTGAAGAAGGCATGCAGCATGCTTGGTTTCATTGGTCAGAACATTGAGTACAGGAGTTGGGACATCTTGTTGAAGTTGTAGAAGACATTAGTAAGGCTTGGAATACTGTGTATAGTCCTGCTTACCCTATTATAAAAAGGATATTATTAAACTAAAAAGAGTGCAGAAAAGATTTACTAGGATGCTATCGGGACTTGATGGTTTGAGTTATGAGAAGAGGCTGGATAGACTGGGACTTTTTTCCCTGGAGTGTAGGAGGCATGGGGTGATCTTATAGAGGTCTATAAAATAATGAGGGATATAGATAAGGTAGATAGTCAACACGTTTTCCAAAGGTAGGGGAGTCTAAAACCAGAGGGCATAGGTTTAAGGTGAGAGGGGAGAGATACAAAAGGGTCCAGAGGGGCAATTTTTTCACACAGAGGGTGGTGAGTGTCTGGAACGAGCTGCCAGAGACACTAGCGGAGGGGCTACAACTTTGTCTTTTAAAAAGCCTTTAGACAGTTGCATGATAAGATAGATATTGAGGGATATGGGCCAACTATGGGCAATTGGGACTAGCTTAGTGATAAAAACTGGATGGCATGGACAAGTTGGGCCAAAGGGCTTGTTTCCATGCTGTAATCCTCTATGACTCTACCTAGTGCCTTCTTTCATGAAATGTTTGCTGTATTGTCCAGCTGTCCAGAAAGCCTGCTATCAATGTTAAGGGCTGGAGTCTAGCATCAACTTGGTCTTTGTATGGAGTTTGAAGGTCATTATTTCCAATGTGGAAGTGGTGGCCAACCACTATCAGCACACCTCCAAATCCAACCACCATACAGTGTATCTCAGCCAATATCTCAGCTTCCATTGTAGAACAAGCTGAGACCATCCAATACTCGGGTACTGCAGTGTAAACTCTGACTGAATTCATGCACGGTCAACCTACTGCTGTCATCATACTGTGAGTACCAGTATTCACAGTGGTTTACAGGATCTCATAATAGTCCATCAGGTTAATAGGATTGCTGAGGTGCCTTTCAAGAGGAGTGGCAGTGTCTCTGTGGGTCACGAACCTGCTATGGTCTCTCAAGGTGACAGCATTCATCCTCCCACCCCTGCCATCCCACCAACGCTCTTGCTGTTGTCTGCCAGTCAGCCAGCACAAACTGCTGCCACAATAGTTCAGTCCAAAGCTGGATATTCTAGGTTCTGAGCTACTCCAGTGTCATCCTGAAAGACTATCTGTAGTCTTCTCCAATGAATTTCAGCAGCCATACTCCAGTCACTGGGCAGGAGCACTAGGACAGGCCAACACATGTGGAATACAAGCATGAGAATGCACAAGCATGATTCCTTGTCATTTGTATGCAGTGTAGTATGATTTGATTCATAAATTTCATTTGAAATGTTTGCTGTGACTTTTACTTTTCCATTGAGACCAAGTAGATGCAGCAATGCTCGGTAACAGAGAGAAGGAAAGGTGTGTGATTGTTAGTGAAGGGAAATTTGTGGTTGGGTTTATTGGTATTGCAGTTGGATGATTTGATCACAGGGACCCTGGCCAGAAAGGAGCTATGTTAGTTGCCTTCTCCCTTCCTTTTCTTTATCCTCTTCATCCTCTTCCCCCGGCTCCACCTCCTTAATTGGTTATCATGTAGCTGGTGACAAGAGATGTTCCATCATGATGGTGAGGTTGTGCAACATGCAACATACAAATTTTGATACATGCTCTTCAGGGTTCCTCTAGAGCAGTCCAGGCAGTGGGAGCATTGTTTAAGCACCCAGTGGTCTGCGGTATTTCTTTTTATTTGTTCATGGAATGTGGGTGTCACTGGCTGGCCCAGCAGTTATTGCCCATCCCTGAGGGCATTTAAGGCTCAACCACATTGCTATGGACCTAGAATCACATGTAGCCTAAGTAGGGACAACAGGTTTCCTTCCCTAAAGGATATTAGTGAATCAGATGTGTTTTTACGACAATCGACAATGGTTTCATGGTCATCATTAGACTTTTAATTCCAGATTTTACTGATTTCAAATTTCACCATCCAACACGGTGGGATTCGAACCTGGGTTCCCAGAGCATTACCCTGGGTCTCTTGATTACTAGTCCAGTAACAATACCACTACTGCACTGCCTCCCTGAAAATCATGAATGCATACTGCTCATGTCTGCATGGGTTGCATGCCAGAATCTTGGGCCATGTCATCAAGGAATAGCCTTTGTCACCAGTAGCCACTCTGTAGTTTGTCATGATATCTCAAATGCAGATTGTAGGCATCATAATTGCTGTCAGGAAGCCAGGCATTGACCTGCCTGATAGACTGAGTATGGTCACACACCAACCTGATCTTGGAGGAGTTGAATCCCTTGCAGTTCAGTGTAACACAGAGTTGACATCAGCCCCCACAAAGTAACATGTAGTCAGTGACACTCAGCACCATGGGAAAGCCTGCAATCCTCACAAAGCTGCATGCTCATTCTGTCTGTTTCCCCTGGCAAGACAGAATGGAGTGTACTCAGCTCTTTAGAAATACAAACCCCGCATCCCCGGTCCCCTCGTGCCAACACTATAGTTATGAAAGCCCACCAACGTCTTTACTTTCTCAGAAGACTAAGGAAATTTGGCATATCAGCTATGACTCTCACCAACTTTTACAGATGCACCATTGAAAGCATTCTTTCTGATTATAACACAGATTGGAATGGCTCCTGCTCTGCCCAAGACTGCAAGAAACTACAAAAGATCTTGAATGTAGCCCAATCCATCACGCAAACCAGCCTCCCATCCATTGACTCTGTCTACACTTTCTGCTGCCTCGGCAAAGCAGCCAGCATAATTAAAGACCCCACGCACCCCGGGCATTCTCTCTTCCACCTTCTTCCGCCGGGAAAAATATACAAAAGTCTGAGATTACGTACCAACCGACACAAGAACAGCTTCTTCCCTACTGCTGTCAGACTTTTGAATGGACCTACCTTGCATTAAGTTGATCTTTCTCTACAACCTAGCTATAACTGTAACACTACATTCTGCACTGTCTCATTTCCTTCTCTATGAACAGTATGCATTATCTGTACAGCACGCAAGAAACAACACTTTTCATTGTATGCTAATACATGTGACAATAATAAGTCAAATCAAAATTATGCAGCAGTGGATGGTAAACTGGGAAATGTTGCAAATATCACCAATTGCATCATGGAAGGAGCCAGAAGCATAAATGTTCATGGCTGTGGTCAACTTCACGACCGCTGCCAGTGTTGTCCTCTCCCTGCTCTGAGGTTGCAGTTGTGACTACATTAGGTGGCAGATTTCAGTGAGGACATCCTTTATGAAATGGAAATGCCTGGCATATTGTTCCTCTTTGAGGTTCGGGTAGTGGAATTTCTCCCTGACCACCCTGTGTGGAGATGCTGAAATCCCTTATCCCCTTCCTCTTCCAGAAATTTGTTCTGCTCTGTGTGACCTCTGCACCCATGCTTGGGAGCAAGAACTTGTGCGCCATGGTAGCTCCCCTATTGCTGGGCCAAAGGCTCTGGTTTTGAGTCCAACGCCAGCACTGCTAGCCATGGAAGGACCATTCAATGCAATTCAAGTGGCTGCTAATTAGTTCGGAAATCCTTCTACCACTTCCCCCACTCTTCCCCAAAGGATAATAAACAGTATGGATGCGAAGGTATGCGAGAGAGCGAAGGGAGAGAGCATATTGTAGAATTGTGTAGTGCCATAATTGTGCAGGTAGTGATGTAAATGTTTGTTGTGTAAGACATATCTTCGGTTCATGTGTCATTTGCATTTGTTCCAATTCATGTTAAAGTAAAAGCTACAAAAAGTGAAATATTGTTGGTAACTTCTTCATTGGCGGGTCATTCAGTAAACTTGGTTATTTTAGTTTACAGTTTCCTCTTGGTGATCATAATACTGTTGAATGCATTCTAAGCTATGTAAATTAACAGGGGGTGTTAGCTGGAGCGTTAAGCTCCAAAATAGCAGCACTGGCATCAAATCAGTGTCACATGCTGATTAACATCATGATCTGCCTGCTCTGAATACTTCCAGCAAATGTTCCCTGTGTATCATTCAAATCACTAAAATGGCATCCAATGCGTCTCGCCACTGAAAAGTGTGTGTGTGCCACGGACAACATTTTGGAAGTAAAATGGCACTCATTGTGCCAAAAAAGGTGGTAAATAGTTGAATTTTGTAACCACTGTCGGGCTAACTGGCATTTGGTAAAAAATGGGATGCAACCCAGGAACAGGAGAAGGTCATTGATCCCACAAATCTGTTCTTCCATTTTATTTAATTCATTTATTTTATTTACTATGTGCATAAACACAGAGCCAAACAATAGCCTTGTCAGTTGCTAGATGCAGCTCTTTAAGCCCACCTTCAAAGTTAGTCAGTGGACATTCCTTCAAAATGTGAGTCATTGTTTGGACTGTACTACAGCTGCAGCCTGGATGGTCTTAGCAACCTTGTCAACGTTGGGTGGCTGCACAGAGGCCTTGGCCTGCTCGGAAATATTCTAATGGAGTCCATGTTGCCATGGGGGATCAAAGCTGGCTGGGCAAATATTGGAGTGTCCGATGGGAGAGTTGTTTCTGTTCGATGTTTGCTTTTGCCAGTCCTCAGCTGTTATTCCTCAGTGTGGTGGGTTTAACCATATAGGGTGGAGTAAGAAAAGGCATACCACTGGTGGGTTGAGGAGCTCTTGGGTTATTGTAGAATTTCTCCAGTGGCTTGCCTGTTGCAGTTTCCCTCTTGATGGTGGTGGTGGATGTAGACAGGCCATGTTACTCAGGATGAGGAGCCAGGGAAGGTGACTTGGTCAAACTTGGTGACTTGATGAAGCACATTGTTGAGTTACACATCAATAAGTGCAGTATGGGCAGCTTGTGACCAGACTAGGGCCATACTCTCAAATCCTGTTAACTTGTGGTTTCACAATGAAGGGGTTTAGAGACTTGATGCTCATGACGTGGGTCCAGAGAGCCCTAATATTCAGTATTTTGCAGTTGATTACGTGATCTGAAGAGAAGAGGTCTTTAAGGTCTTGGCATGTGATCCCCATGACTTTCCAATCAGTTTACTGAGGACCCTACGGATTGTAATTTTTTCAGCAGTCTTGATAAGATGCTGACTATACATGAGGATTCTCTCAAGGGTTAGTCTCAGATAAACAAGATGGGGATTGTGCTTCAGTCTCTAGTCATCCAGGGTTATGTTCAATTCCCTCTTAGTGCTGGCATTGTGAAGATGGAGTTTGCTTGGCTTTAGGCACCATGTCTTGCAGTAGTCGGCCAGTTTTGCAATTCCAACGTTTAGCATGTCTTCCAACTTGGGGAAAGTCTGAGCCTGTGTTCCACAGCAGATGTCATCTGCGTAGATAAGTTTCTGGCACTGAGTTGGTGATAGAGCATTGGTTTACAAGTTGAACAAGTTGGGGCTAAAACAGACCCTTTGGGTAGCCCATTTGTCTGTTTCCTCCAAGCACTCGTCTTGTCACCCATAAGCACCCTGACTTTAATCATGACTTTTCTAGACATTACCTCCATTTTCTCTATATCCATTGATACTATTAGCATAACAAAAATCTATTTATTCAATCTTGAAACTATCAATTGACAAAGAACCTACATCCTTATGGGCTGATAAATGCTCAGATCAGGCCTATAGGAAGCAGTGGACACTCATGGCCTTATACTCTTTTAACTCACTCATGAAGGTACAATGGATCATGGCCATGACTTGTACTAATCTGTTTGGGAAGTGCTGCCATACATTGAAGGAGAGACCATAAAACTGAATTCTGCTTACCATTTAGCAGCATTGCCCAGCGAATGGGTTGATTATAATCGAATAGTTCTGAAGGTCTGCACCCATTTGAAATTAGTATTGACCATCTGCTGCCGCATCTTTAATGGCTTTAACTTGGGTGGCATGACTTGGAGCCAAGAGAGAGGTGGCAAGAACAAATGTGGAGTTGAAAAGGCGAGGGATGAGGTTGCATGGAGCCAAGAATAATAATAAGAGCAAGACCAGCTGGTCCCAGGAAATGCAGGCACTGGGAGTGTTACTAGATCTAATGAATTAGGTTGTGAGGACGTGGAATAGGGCAGGAACACTTGGGATGGATTTTTGTCTGACAGTTAGGAGTGGAAAGTAGGGAATGGACCTTGTGTTCTAAGTGATTTATGTAGCAGGGAAGAGTGAGTCCAATGGAATTTTTTTCCAATGCTCTGATTGGCCTATAGTGTCATGTGGTTAGCATAGCCCTCTCAGCAACATTGCAAGCTTGTCGTAGTGTTTGAATTCCACAATGTTATGTCAACACACAATGTTTAAGACACAATTTTTATGAATATGGATACTTAAGGGATTCTAAAACTCAGTTGTAAATAACTGAGATTTACCCAAGTTTGCAAACATTCAAGATTTTCTTTGGCAGGAGAGGGGGTTAGTGGGAGAGAACTCTATGTCTGGGTAAATGGCATTTAAATTAGGTGCTAGAAACTGTATCTTGGCGTGCACCTGTGGGAGCAGTTCCCTGCAGGCATTTTAGTGGACAGATTGATTTGCTTAGTGACATTTCTGTCATATATTTATATGAGCAGGCAGCTGCAATGATCTCTCCTTTTATATTCACACCAAACCTCCATGGGCCCTTTCCCTGGATACAGGATTTATACAATTAAAATGCTGATAATTAGAATGCACATTATTCTGAAGAGTTTTGCCAGGACATGCCCAATCAGTTCTTGTAATATTATGTCTAATTGACATAAGGATATAAGATTAAAATGAAAGCATTTAGCTGTTTCTTTCATTTCTCCTCCTCCTGCCCTGAAGACCGTGCATCAGACTGGAGCACAGTTCGACAGGTATTGATCAATGTCTACAACTTCCTTTGAGTGGCAATTCTTGATACTTGGGCCTAAACTGTGAGTAACACCTTGAAGATGTTGAGGCATTGAGGTGAAGTAGTTCTAAGTAGCTCTATTTTGTTGCAGGTCTTACCGATTTATTCTCCAATTTAAACATATATGAAGGTGGTTTGATAAGTGACATTATTCTGGCAAAGGCTTTGGAAAAAAAGACAGCTGTTGGAGGTTACAGAATTCAGAACAGGGCCGGGCAATACTTTTAACAGATTCGGAGGCTCGATTTTACTTTCCCATCGAGCTTCTAGCAACCAGTTGCTACCTGTCAATAGCAATCTGATAGTTTCAATAGTACCTATTAGTAGCAAAACCAAATAGAATTAAACCAAGGTTCAAATAGATGACAAAGTGAAGGCACGGTGGCACAGTGGTAAGCCTCACAGCGCCAGGAATCCGGATTCGATTCCCGGCTTGGGTCACTGTTTGTGCGGGGTCTGCACGTTCTCTCCGTGTCTGCGTGGGTTTCCTCCGGATGCTCCAGTTTCCTCTCACAGTTCGAAAGACGTGCTGGTTAGGTGCATTGGCCATGCTAAATTCTCCCTCAGTGTACCTGAACAAGCGCTGGAGTGTGGTGACTAGGGGATTTTCACAATAACTTCATTGCAGTGTTAATGTAAGCCGAATTGTGACATGAGTAAATAAACTTTAAAGTGACGACTTCATGCAATGAGGCCAAATGCCAAAGCTCAAGCAACCAATCAAAATTGTGTGGCTATCATGAATTTACATAATGAGGAAAAAGCTAAGCAAGTTGGTTGTGTATTCTTTGGGGGAGAAAAGGTGATCTAATAGGAGTTTTCTTTACAGATTTTCAGAGAATTGACAAAGATTATCCAAGCAAGTTGTTCAGTTAAGTGACGGGTTTGCAAAGAACGCATGTTAAAAATTGCAACATTACGAGTAAGGAGAAAGGTTTTGAACTTGTAAAATAAATGTTTCATGTAACTTAGTAAGGTGGAAAGTGTGAATGCATTAAGAGACAACTAAGTACATTGTGGAGAGAGGAAGGATTGAAGATGGATAGGAGATTAATCTGTAAAGGACAGGCCTTTTTCTGAACTTATGAATTCCAACATTCATAAGCAACATGTCCAGCAGAGAACAACTGGCAACAATCACCATTTAGGCTAATCCAACAAGAATGGCCATTTAGGCTATGCAGCAGAAGGTAGCTGACATGTGGGGAATGTACTCCAGCAGAAGTCTAGAAGAGGAAGGGTAAAATTGGGTTTAGGTTTTAAACAATAAATTACTTTAGTTATGAATAATGGTAGATTTATGAATTTATTTTATTTGTCAATGGATAATGTTTTGATTATATATGTTTCCTGACTGAAAACAAGATGACAGTGCTTAATTAATATTTATTGGAATTATTCTATTGCTAAATGCAATTTGGCAACACTGAGCCCCTCCTCCACCACCCTCACTGCATTCTCAGATTTAATCCCTTTCGGAGCTGCAACTGTCAAATCCAACTCCAATGATAGGCTGAACTGTTGTCCCTGTTGCAAACGATTCAGAGCTGCCAGAATTCAATTCACAGTGTGACCCTTAATACTCAGGAGTCAGAAGAGAACTAAACAGTTTTCTCTGAACTATGTTTAATGCCAGGGTAAAGGCCAACAACTACGAGTTTTTGCCAACTCCAGTCCACACTGTTTATTTATTATTGCACCTTGCCAATCAATTTCTTTTTAATGCTGAGGTTTTCTTTTTTTCTCCTCGCAAAGTCACAGTAAATAAGAGCTCCTTGGACAAAATACCTATTAAATTAGTAATTAAATGAGTTACAGCCAGCAAAAGTGTATACGAGTCAGTAACAACATCTGATCAAGCTCTTCAGAGATTGTTAAATTATTTTCTGCAGTAAGCAGAACTGTTTAAATGTTATTTATTTTTATGTTCAGAAAAAATCTATTGCAAAGTAAAATATTGATTAAAACGCAACAATGCTGTAGGAAGAAAAAGAATTTATGAAACCGTTGCTCAAATCCTTTAATTGAATTTTCCAAATCTCTCACCACACACAAATAATCAATATTTTCCAGTATCAGAAACATTACTGGCTATCTTTCCAATTTTGTTATCATCAGCACATACAAGAACACTTGGATATCCATAATGTCTTGACAAATAATTTATATTTACCTCATAAACTATTGTTCCTTTGAGATACTGAAATAAAAAACAAGAAAAATTAACTTTTCATAGCAACAGATGTGTCAGATCCTAAATATCTGAATCTTTTCCTTGGTTTCATTTGGAAACCTAGGTGAAAGGCCCAGGCCCACTATATATAACAGCACCAAGGCAGAAAAAAAAGAAGAAAATAAAGTCAAGGGGCGGTGTATGGCAAGATTAAGTTTTGGAAACACGTGGATTGTAGAAAGAGAAAACTGTGAGGGTGTCCCATGGTGTTGAAGCCCTGGGGGAAACAATATTTAAAGTAGGAGATGAATCTTGAAATGAAGGGAGATGGAAGAATGCCTGGGTGGTATATTTGGTGCCTAGAAAGAATATAAGGAAAGTGTAATAATGGTTGTGGCTTTGGTAAAACAAGGGAAAACAAGAAAGGTTTCATCCAAGAGGCTGTAGGTGAGGGAAACATCAACCGATGTGCTTTTAGTTTTGGTATATTTTCAAGGAATGTGAAAAGTATTTGGAAACGTTTGGGATATAATAAAATTAACCATTTTCTTTGCTAGTTGTGCTAAAAGACAACTTTCTGTCTTTCTGAGAAGGTGATACCCAGAATTAGGAGTTACCACTCCCCAAATGTGTTTCCCACAGTTACTCGGTAACTTGTTGTCAAGTGTTACAAATCCAATGATGCACTGCTTGGAGGTGACTGCCAGGAATGGTCCAACGTTCTGCACCAGATCCTGTCATTCCTCATTTCAGTTATGTCACTAGGATAATTAAGACAGTTCTTTTTAATAGTCCTCCTACTTGTATGCAAACTAGGATCACCAACTCATTTCATATAAACCCTTTATTTCTATTCAAAGGCAGGAAAAGAGGAGAGAATAGCACAATCTAGTCAACGTCCCATCCAGGCCAGGCAGGTCATGAATGGAGGCAGACATAAATGTAATTTGTTGAAAGCCATGAGTGAAAGAGAAATAATCCTAGGTTAAATATTTCTAGACAATTTCCTATGAATCTGTTCACAAATCGACTGGCGCCAAGATTATTAACTCATTTTAGCAGAAAAAGTAGTTACAGCTTAAAAGGAGACAGTAGTGAGAATTGTGTTTGTATTGGGACCTGGAAGAAAAGTTTGTCCTTGACTGAATAGAGAGTTCATTCCCCCAGTGATCTTGATATCATGATGCTCTACTTGTGAAGTACTCACAAC
Organism: Mustelus asterias; assembly: GCF_964213995.1. Lineage (NCBI taxonomy): Eukaryota > Metazoa > Chordata > Chondrichthyes > Carcharhiniformes > Triakidae > Mustelus > Mustelus asterias. Next base: position 83,692,711 of record NC_135808.1, read on the forward strand.
ACGGAGAATGGGTAGTCGGTCACCTGTGACCTTCAGGAGACCAATTTGTCCTTACATCTCTGGACTTCCATTTGTAACATATTAATGCAGATTCAGGAAATCAGAGAAAAAAAATGAGACAAGGTGGAAAGAGATAACAAAATAGTGGCACTTGATTACCATTCAGTGACCCAGCATGTTCCAATTATTAACTCTTGATTTAGCTGTCAAGCAACATCCTGGGAATTACCATTGATCAGAAACTGAAGTGGACCAACCATATAAAAACTATGGCTACAAGAACAGGTCAGAGGCTGGGAATTGTGAAATGTATAACTCACTTCCTGACTCCCCAAAACCTGTCCACTGCCTACAAGGCATAGCTCAGGAGTGTGAAGGAATACTTTCTCCTTTCCTGGATGATTGCAGCTCCAACCACATTCAAGGAGCTTGAACCATCCAGGACAAAGCAACAGGCTTGTTCGGCACCCTATCCGCCATCTTAAGCATTGATTCCCTCCACTATTGGCTCATGGTGGCAACAGCGTGCACTATATGCAAGATGCATGGCAGCAACAATTATTCTACTTCGACAGCTCCTTCCAAACCCGGGATATCTACCAGCTAGAAGGACAAGGGTAGGGAACCCATCCTGGGAGAGCAAGTTCATATCCCAGGCACACACTATCCTGATTTGGAATGCTGATTAGCACAATAGTTAGCACTGCTGCCTCACAGTCTTGGGGACCCAAGTTCGGTTCTGGTCTTGGGTTTCTGTTTGTGTGAAGTCTGCAAGTTCTCTCCATGTGTCTACGTGGGTTTCCTCCAGCTGCTCCGGTTTCCTCCCACAGTCCAAAGATGTGCAGGTTAGTTGGATTGGTCATGCTAAATAGCCCCTTAGTGTCCAAAGATTTGTAAGTTGGGTGGATTAGCCATGGTAAATGTGCAGGGTTGTGGGGATAGGGTGGGGAGTGGGCCTGAGTAGGATGCTCTTTTGGAGAGTTGGTGCAGACGCAATGGGCCAAGTGGCCTTCCTCTGCACTATAGCGATTTTATGGTTCTATTCTCTGCTTCTATGGATATTGCCATTGCTTCATTGTTGCTGGGTTAAATTCCTGGAACTTCCTTCCTAACAATACTGTGGGTTTACCTATATCAGATGGATTACAGCAGTTCAAGAAGGCAGCACACCACACCTTCTCAAGGGCAATTAGAGATGAGCAACAACATCCTGCCTGGCCAGTGACACCAGCTTCCTGTGACAAAATTTTTTAAAAAATGTTTGCTCAATCTGCAGAAGCATAAAATACTTGTAATCCTTCAATTTAGAATTGCATACAATATCTTGGTAAACACATCTGGACGTGACAGTCTGTACTCATGTCCATCTATTCTAAAAGTTGCCCTGCTCTGCTAAAAATGATAGCTGGATCAAAACAGACTTCTTTGAAGACCACATGCAGTCTAATCTATTATAGGATCTACTTACTTCAGTAATATTTTGAGCAAAAGTTCAACTTAAAAACTCACTGATTCCCAAAGAAGATCGAGTAAAACTGAAAAATATTCTCTCCTGATTTACTCCCAAATTGGAAATGACTCCACAGCCATTTCCTGGCCTTAACAGCAAAGTCATCATTATGTTCTATGCAGCATTTCATCATCCAAATTGGTGCCCTAACCGTATAAACTTACAATCCTGCTCCTAACCAGATAACTAGACTGGTTGGGGTATTTGACTGATCTTATTCCCTTTTAGTGCTCACTGAAAACCAGTGCTCGCTGAAAAGAAAACAGTAGCGTGACGGTGCAATGAACAATTCACAATTTCCTTCTTTGCATAAGTTACCATCCACAAAACTGTGCACTAGCACCTTGCAAGAAAAATTAACAAAACAACGTTCCTTTTCAATTGCTTTTGATTAATTTATCAAAAGCCAATGGAAGATCTTGGTGTCAAAATTTGCTGAAAACAGTGTTGTTGATGGTGATGCAGATTTTTTTGTGTCATCTCTTGAGTGTGAAAGCCACTGCTTCAGTCCCAAAGATAACTTTCCTCTGAGCAGCTTCTGTACTTCTATTTTGAGAAGGAAGAGGATGATACGAATATGGAAGAATGCCAGTCTGGTAAAGAACCATACGTATAGAATGGCACCAATCTGCAGATGCTCATTACACCACATCTGAAAACCTGTGCATCTTAATTTGGCAAGACGTCGAGGCTGCATTTTCCTTAAGGTGACAATTATGGAGCCGTGTCAATTATTTGCCCAGTGGATCAAAAGTGGAAACTAAAATGACGGGCAAAAATATCAATATAATACAGAAGCAAAATAGTGTGGATGCTGGAAATCTGACATAAAAGCAGAAAATGGTGGAAATATTCAGCAGGTAAGCCAACATCACTGGAGAGAAAAACAGTTACCATTTTAGGTTGATGACCTTTCATCAGGGCTGGAAAAGTTAGAATTGTAGCAGGTTTTAAGACGTATAGAGGCAAGAAAAACAGGGGGGGGGAGAGGGGTGCAGGGAGAACAAAAGTAGAGTCCTGTGATTAGACTAAAAATTGGAGAGATTAATAGGGATGATGATGAAAGGCAGAACAATGATATCAATAGTTTGGTTGAGTAGGTGGAAAAGTGGCAAATGGAATTTAATCTGAAGGAGTGTGAGGTAATGCATTTGGGAGGGCATTAAAAGGCTAAGGAATATTCAATAAACAGGAGGACAGCCTTCAACGCCATTATCCCAACAAAACTCATCTCCAAACTCCATGGTCAAGGTCTCGGCTCCTCCCTCTGCAACTGGATCCCAGACTTTAAAACCCACCGAATGCAATCAGTTTGGATAGGTAATGACACCTCATCCATGATTATCCTCAACACTGGTGCCCCGCAAGGCTGTATCCTCAGCCCTTTCCTATACTCCTTATGCACTTATGACTTTGTGGCCAAATTCCGCAACAACTCCATTTTCAAGTTTGCTGATGACACCACCGCAGTGGGTCAGATCTCAAACAATGATGAAATGGAATACAGGAAAAAGATAGAGAATCTGGTGTAATGGTGGGATGACAATAATCTCCCCCTCAATGTCAATAAAACGAAGGAGATAGTCATCGACTTCAGAAAACAGAGTGGAGGACGTGCCTCTGTCTATATCAAGGGCGATGAAGTGGAAATGGTTGAGACCTTCAAGTTTCTAGGTGTTCAGATCAACAACAATCTGTCCTGGTTCCTTCAGTTAAGAAAGCCCACCAATGCCTCTACTTTCTCAAGAGGCTAAAGAAATTCGGCATGTCCGCTACGATTCCCACCAATTTTTACAGATGCACAAGAAAGCATCCTTTCCAGATGTATTACAACTTGATATGGCTCTTGCCCTGACCAAGACTGCAAGAATAGACAAAGGGTTGTGAAGGTAGCCCAATCCATCACGCAAACCAATCCATTAACTGTCTACATTTCCCACTGCCTCAGAAAATGGGCGTCACGGTGGCACAGTGGTTAGCACTGCTGCCTCATAGCGCCAGGGACCCGAGTTCAATTCCCGGCTTGGGTCACTGTCTGTGTGGAGTTTGCACATTCTCCCTGTGTCTGTGTGGGTTTCCTCTGGGTGTTCTGGTTTCCTCCCATAGACTGAAAGACATGCTGGTTAGGTGCATTGACCCAAACAGGCACCAGAATGTGGCGACTAGGGGAATTTCATAGTAACTTCATTGTAGTATTAATGTAAGCCTTACTTGTGACTAATAAATAAACTTTACTTTAAAATCAGCCAGCATAATCAAGGACCCCATACATACTGGGTAGAATTTTATGAGATTTTTTCTAAATGTCCAGCTAGCGTGAAAAAGGGAGACTTCTTGATCTGTTTTTCGGACGAGTTTTCAAGCCCAATCATATGTGCTCAGTCTTTGAAAATATCAGCTATACCATTTCTAACCACTAGAGGCAGTGGGTGGGGCCGAATTCACCAGACAGCCACCAGCTCAGATCGGGACCACAAACTGCACATGTGCAGGAAAAGCAGAAAAAAAGGTCTACGCCCCCCCCCCCCCCCCCCCCCACCACTCCCGGGCCTGATACAGACTCTCCCTCCCCCACCATGGGTATCGGAGGCCCGTCCCCCCAAAATTACTGACCCCCTTATGGCCCCACCCCACCCCATGCCCTGGAACCCCTTGCACATGTTCCCCTCATCATCCCCCCGGTCCCAGTGGCTGATTGACATGAACTTCTCTCTCCCCTGTCCCCAATCATCACAGAAGCACCAATCCCCCCCCCCCCCCCCCCCCCCCAAACCCCTCCATCAGCATACCTGCAAGTGCTGACCTGGCTTCCCCTCCATGGTAACAAGGCAAACTCGCTGGAATGTTCTAACACGCGCGTGACTCACCCAAATTGCCTGCAGCTGATCTGCCCTAACAAGGGACAGGGACAGCTCCATAAAAATCCCAAGGATGGACAGGCATGCAGGCAGCGCAGGAAGGAATGGCCTTCAGGAAGACAGCTCCCCGATTTTTGGATGCAGGTCTGGCCAGATTGATGGAGTTGGTGGAGACAAGGCGGGACACCTCTTCCCCCCAGCAGAACACCGGCCCAGAGGAAGGGATGGAAATGCAGCCTGGGAGGCGGTGGCAGCATGTATTAGTGCCAGGGCACTGGCCAGGAGAACCGGGAAGCAGTGCCGCAAAAAACTGAATGATCTAAGCCGGGCAGCAAGGGTGAGTGTTTAACCTCATCTAGCATCTTCCCCCTAAATGACCCTCAGATTCCCCAGCACTCTGCATGCTTTCAGTTCCTGACACCTGGAAGTCTGGAAGTAGCCCAGATCCCTCAAGGTCCAGGCCCTCCAGAGGACGATTGCCAAGAGCATCACAGGCCACAGGGTGCAGTAGGCAGCTGGCCACCTCCACCTCCGATGTACATCCTGGGGAGACACCGAGATGTAGTGGTAGGCCACGTAAGGTTAAGAAGTTGTAGCAGCATTAAGATGGCATGGGTGAAGGTAGATAGAGTATATAGGCACTTCAAAGTCTCATGTTCACGTGTTTTTATCTTATCACTTATTTTGAAAGCACTATTATTGGCAACAACAAATGTTATTTCACCCCACACCTGTGACTATCTTGTCTCTAATGAGCCTCTAACAATAATGTACTTACCCCGACAGTTGTTGGAGGGACCCTGGCAAATCTTCCAGCTAACCTGCAGAAACAAGACTCACCAAACCACTGCTCAACTGCTGAAGTCAGCACTACTGGAATCACACAACTTAACGGCCACAACATTTCACTATTAACTCCTAGTCAAAGACTGATTTATATATCTTTATTTAATTTTTATTATTGGACTCACTTCTCATTTCTAATCTGTGTGAATGTTACGTTTTATTGTTTTCTTCTCATGCTTTAGTAACAAATGAACTCACTCTTCCTTTAACTCAAGAAAGCCTGATTAAATTGGTTCCTTTTAAAATATGAGTACATTTCAACTGGGAAAAGGTGTCCACAGGGGAAGGGATCCTTTTTAAATTGATTTTATTGTGACCAACTGAGGGAGTTGGATAAAGATCGGAATCTAATCCATCCCTCCTCACTTGGGAATATAATCATTTGTGGTTATCCCATCCGGAATCATAAATCGGGGCTTGTGCCAAGATAGTTTCCAAAGAGGGGACGGAGGTAACAAATTGGGGGACGTTGCCCTGGGATTGGTCGTAAAAGCTGCCACCGTGTGATAATAACAGAAATGGTTCAGGGTACGTTTGACAGAGATTATTGGAAGCAAGGAACTTACAAATGTTTATCAACTATTTACGACTATCTGCTTATAAACATAAGGCTCCTTCCAAAGATATCTCCCTCTGTCTTTCTCTCTCTCTCTCTGATTTCTGGAGACTCATGATGTATATTAGCTATTACCATAATAGCTATTAACTCTTTACACTACAGATCAAACCCTTTTTTGTCACTATCTATTTTTGGGACATGGGTTTCTAAATGTGTTTCTAGTTTAAAAATAATATAAGATATCTGGATATCTCTGTGACAATGAATATTTTAACAGGTAATAGAACTTGTGAGATGCTTAGTATGAAATTCTATCGAAAATGTCATAGAACAGTACAGCACAGTACAGGCCCTTCGGCCCTCGATGTTGTGCCGAGCTTTGTCCGAAACCAAGATCAAGCTATCCCACTCCCTATCATTCTGGTGTGCTCCATGTGCCTATCCAATAACAGCTTGAGAGTTCCTAAAGTGTCCGACTCCACTATCACAGCAGGCAGTCCATTCCACACCCCAACCACTCTCTGAGTAAAGAACCTACCTCGGACATCCCTCCTATATCTCCCACCATGAACCTTATAGTTATGCCCTCTAGTAACAGCTACATCCATCCAAGGAAATTGTCTCTGAACGTCCACTCTATCTATCCACCTCATCATCTTATAAACCTCTATTAAGTCGCCTCTCATCCTCCTCCGCTCTAAAGAGAAAAGCCCTAGCTCCCTCAACCTTTCCTCATAAGACGTACCGTCCAGCATCCTGGTAAATATCCTCTGCACTCTCTCCAATGCTTCCACATCCTTCTTATAGTGAGGTGACCAGAACTGCACACAATATTCCAAATGTGGTCTCACCAAGGTCCTGTACAGTTGCAGCATAACCCCACGGCTCTTAAACTCAAACCCCCTGTTAATAAACGCTAACACACTATAGGTCTTCTTCACGGTTCTATCCACTTGAGTGGCAACCTTCAGAGATCTGTGGATATGAACCCCAAGATCTCTCTGTTCCTCCACATTCCTCAGAACCCTACCTTTGACCCTGTAATCCGCATTCAAATTTGTCCCACCAAAATGAATCACCTCGCAATTATCAGGGTTAAACTCCATCTGCCATTTTTCAGCCCAGCTCTGCATCCTATCAATGTCTCTTTGCAGCCTACAACAGCCCTCCATCTCATCCACTACTGCACCAATCTTGGTGTCATCAGCAAATTTACTGACCCACCCTTCAGCCCCCTCCTCCAAGTCATTGATAAAAATCACAAATAGCAGAGGACCCACCACTGATCCCTGTGGTACACCGCTGGTAACTGGTCTCCAGTCTGAAAATTTTCCATCCACCACCACCCTCTGTCTTCTATGAGATAGCCAGTTACTTATCCAATCGGCCAAATTTCCCTCTATCCCACACCTCCTTACTTTCTTCATGAGCCGACCATGGGGAACCATATCAAACGTCTTACTAAAATCCATGTATACGACATCAATTGCTTTTGGTCATTGGATCAAAAGCCATAACAAGTTACAGTTGAACTGTTTTGCCAAGCAAAATGATGACAAGTGCCATCGAGTTAACCGCCTGCTAGCCATTCACACAAGTGGCTCACAGATGTAGATGAATACATCAATAAAGGAGCTATATGTGACCCTTGTTTTGGGGCTGATTTCTACAAAAACAAATTGATTTGTTATTGGAAACAGAAATTTGTGTTGTCCATCAGTAGTACTGTGTGAAATATTAAGGTCAGTAAAAAGACATTTCAAAGAAGTCCATTAATGTGTTTCTTTCTTTTTTTCATTATTCCTGGCATTTGCGTAGCAGCATTGCTGCTCTTAACATATTGCTAACTTCAAAAAGAATGGCTCTTATTAAGTTACTGACCCCTGTACTAAGTTATACAGGCTAGGAAAGTTCCATATTCAACAGTGGACCTCTATTGACTTAGTTATTCTCAGGTAGTTTTGTGGTGGGGAAAGTACAATTGGTCTCAGCAATCTTCATCGGGGAAGAGACAAGAAAAACTGGAGATTCTGCTCCTTAATCCCATTCAAAGATCCCTGTAGGGAAGTGTGCACGTCAAGAAACTCAGTTATGGTGTCCTCCATGACTCTACAACTTACCAACATTCACTTTCTAGACTCCACCATGTTCAAAGGTCACTTGGCAAAGTGTTAAACAACAGCCAGTGCCCATGAAAGATTTGGTAACTTCAGCAGAGAGAGGGAGGAAAGTGGGGAAGATGAGGCAAAAAAGACAATTTGAGGATAAAACACTCAGAAAATATACAATTATAGGATGTCTCTGAATTCATATTTGTCTTTTTGAAGGGCAACTGATGTCTGATTTGTTGCAGCGATGCTGACACACTTGACAAGTAAATGGATGTGAAAAAACATGAGTTCTTGTTATGCCTGTTCGCATTACAGTTCTTCTGAAATTATGAAATGCTGAACAAACACTACTATTATTACTGCCAAGATATGCTCTTGTGATTCAACCACATAATCCCTTCACTGTGCAAACAAGATAATCACTGACTGAGAAAGATTGTGTTTCATTTTCTCAGCTCTTCAGATATGGTTGTATGGTCACCCTTTTAAGAATAAATGATACTGGTTGATTGGAATGGAACTATGACTGGTTTGTGCTGCCTGACAGCTGAGGAGTCACATTGTTATCACATGGTTCATGTTGGAATACATGTGCTTTCAAAAAATAACCTTTACTTAAACAGCAGCATGCACAGCCTCCCTTGGTCAATGGACTACTATTCTACCATCATTATATAATTTATTTTATATGGGGTGAAAAATAAGATTATTGTCCATCACACAAGAACATCCAGTGCAAACAAAAATGTTTATTGACGGTATCTAATTAACAAAGGAGTATTTACAAAGCAAGAAATATTGAGAATTTTTGCAACACCAAGAATTCATTGGCTTGTGGTTTTGAAAATATTTATACAATTCATTTAATGCACAGAATATATGCATTTCCTTTTGTTAGTTCTGCATATATTTATGTCCCAATCATACCTATAATCCCAGTGGGTCAGGGGTTACTGTGGCTGGCATGAACTTTAAGTGGGCACTGTGCTGGTATTTTGTTTCCCTCCAAATATTCTCCCCTCTTTCTTGACCTTTTCTGGCATATTGCCCAGCTGTCTGATGACTTCTGGCAATTTATCAAATGATAGTTTCCATGACTGAACATTGACAGACAAATGTGAGAGGAATTACACGCCAAATGCCATCTTCCTCTGACTTCCACAAGTCTACTTCCCTGCAGAGTTCACTGGGTTTCAAACAGGAGTGGAAACTTTGGGCTGGACCCCGCTGGGTATGTTCTCAGTGGGATGGGGGAGGGAAATACGTAAAACATGTCGGGTGGCAAGCCCACCACCTTCCTGCCCACCACCTTCCTACCCACCCCTGAGCCAAACCCCATGATATACTAGGGAGGCGGGTTCTGAAATTGGCAGCTCAGCCATCATATTTAAATGAATACTTAAAGGTCCATTAGACTTGCTAGAAAGTCTATTAACTGGAATAATATGCTGCACATTCCATAACACCAAGCAGCGTGCCTTAATGACTATCGTCTGGTGGCTCTGACATCCATCATTATGAAATGCTTCAAAAGGCTAGTCATGGCACAAATCAATTTTAGCCTCCCGGACTATCTGGATCCACCACAGTTCGCCGACCACCACAACAGGTGCACAGCGGACGCCATCTCCCTGGCCCTGCACTCAACCCTGGAGTACCTAGATAACAATGACACCTATGTCAGGCTCCTAAACCCACGAACGCCTCTACTTTCTCAGAAGACTAAGAAAATTTGGCATGTCCACTACGACTCTCACCAACCTTTACAGATGCACCATAGAAAGCATTCTTTCTGGCTGTATCACAGCTTGGTATGGCTCCTGCTCTGCAAAAGATCGCAAGAAACTACAAAAGGACGTGAATGTAGCCCAATCCATCACGCAAATCAGCCTCCCACCCATTGACTCTGTCTACACTTCCCGCTGCCTCGGCAAAGCAGCCGGCATAATTAAGGACCCCACGCACCCTGGACATTCTCTCTTCCACCTTCTTCGGTTGGGAAAAAGATACAAAAGTCTGAGGTCATGTATCAACCGACACAAGAACAGCTTCTTCCCTGCTGCCATCAGAATTTTGAATGGACTTACCTTGCATTAAGTTGATCTTTCTCTACACCCCAGCTATAACTGTAACACTACATTCTGCACTCTTGTTTCCTTCTTTATGAACGGTATGCTTTGTCTGTATAACACGCAAAAAATAATACTTTTCACTGTATGTTAATACATGGGACAATAATAAATCAAATCAAATTAAATCAAATCACTACAGTTGGTGGTGGGCAGTTGGGCAGCAGTGGCAGGCCATTTTTTGTTGCCTAAATGAAAAATGACAGGAAGGGAGGGGACACCTCAGTTGGGGGTTGTACTGTGAGCACCCACAGAACCACCACCACCACCCCCCACACCCCCGCCCTCCCTGGCAGTGCAAGATGTAATTCCGCCATTCCTTCCTCACCGCTTGCCCTCCTAAATTTGGCCTCGCACTCCCTTCTCCTTCCTTCCTGGGCCCTCGGATGCATCCCCACCATAAAGGCCCAGGACGTACTTCCCAACGACAGCCATCACTCTTCTTTGTGCAGTCCCTGGCAGCACCCATTACTGAACTCTGGCACTGCCAGGATCGCTAAAGCTGTTGGCCTCAATCTGATTTGAGGGCAGAACCTCTTCCTATTCTCAGCTAGTTTAGCTTGGCCCCTGTGTGGTATAGCTGAGGGGTGAACTTCTTTCCGGTATGTTTATAAAATCATGAGGGGCATAGATAAGGTGAATAGCCAAGGTCTTTTCCCCGGGGTAGGAAAGTACAAAACCAGAGTGCATAGGTTTAAGGTGAGAGGAGGAAGATTTAAAAGGGACCTGAGGGGAACTTTTCCACACAGAGGGTGGTGCGTATATGGATTGAGCTGCAGAGGAGGTGGTAAGGGCAGGTACAATTACAACATTTAAAAGACATTTGGACAAGTACATGGATAGGAAAGGCTTAGAGGGATATGGGCCAAACACAGGCAAATGGGACTGGTTCAGATTAGGAAACCTGGTTGGCATGGATGAGTTGGGCCGAAGGGCCTGTTTCCATGCTGTATATTTCTATGACTCCATGACTCTATGTCAGCTGCCAGCTGACTTTTCTTTTGGGGAGCGAGCAGTAAAATGCAAGCCATTGTTTTTTTCCTTTCTCTGACCTGAAGACTACTTAATCTCTACACTGGCTGCTCCACTGACTGAGATCAATTAACTTAGCACCGACTGGTGAGGGTATCCTAGGACCAAAGGCTCTATAAGTCACATCACAATTGCTGATGTTTGCTGAGTGCAGCCAGAAGCTCAGCAGTGCCAGATGCTCCTTGTTCATAGCTTCAATGATAGCTACTAAAACTGCAGAAGCCATAATAAATTAAGGCAAAGGAGTGGCCCCTCCCCCCTCCTCTTATGTGCATTCCCGAATGTTAGTTAATTTGAACTGCAACATTTGCACTATACAGAATCAAACTTCTAAGGGTAGATGTAGGGGGCGATTCTCCCAGCCAGGAGACATCAGTCGGGGCCATTTCACGGCTTTCCACTCGGCACCACGGTCTCCGCGCATCTCCCAGCTGAAGATTTCATCCGGCACGGACCTGATTACAATATGGAAACCTTCATTTTCATATCATTAGTGAGCCCAGGACTGAAGTCTCCGGGCCTGCTAGTGTCTCCCCCCACAGTCAGGAGTGGTTCACTCCAGTAGGGTTTACAACTGCTCCCCATTAATGGGGAACAGGTGGCCAACCCCGCTGGAGGGAAGAGAAGCCATTGAGGCCCCCCTAGGTGGTTGGGGTTAAGGGGGAGTGCCCCTTGGGCTGTGCCAGCCTGGCACCCTGGCATTGCCCAATGGGAAAACTGGCACTACCCACTAGGCACCTTGGCACTGCCCACCAGGCATTGGGCAGTGCCAAGGGAACAGGGCCTTTTGGGGGCATGGCCTATTGGATGGGCAATCGATGGGGGTCCCGCTGCCACTCTGCAATTGGGATCGGTGGCAGAGGGAGCGATGATGGCGAACGGGGCTGGCCATCCAGTGATGGTGGGGTGCGGGGGAGGTGGTCGCGTCTGCTGGGGGGAGGGGGGTTGGGACTGCTGGGAGGGGAGGGCGTCGGGGCTGCCTTGGGAGGGCAGAATCAGGAGATTGGGGCTGTACAGTGGGGGGTCAGGGAGGCACATCGGGGCTTGCTCGGGAGGTCGAGGAGGCTAGCAATTGTGAGGTGGGGGTGCATGCAAGGCCAGTGATTGGACTGGCTGGCGATCGGGAGGCCGGCAATGCAGGGCCACTGCACATGCGCTGAGCTCTGCACTGATAGATTGACGCATGCGCAATGGCCCGCTTAGTGCTATGTTGCCGGCTTCTGGGGTGGGAATAGGGCCTGCCCCCAGATTTTCAGAGGAAATCCCGCTGGGGCACTCTGTGATGCACAGAGTGTCGGAGATTTATGCTAGAAATCACGCTGAAAGAAACCAGCAGGAGCTACTCCCAGTTTCCCGCAAATTGGGGACTTAGAATTTGTTTGTGAGAATCTCGGCTATAATCTGATACACTGAAATACAAAGATGTAGGGGGCAATTTCCCGACCTCGCTGCACCTGGCACAAATTGCGCTGAGACTGGGAAATAGCTTGCAGGCCTAAAAATCAGTTCCATGTCTGCTACCAAATGGTTGACAATCATCCTGGTCCCTTTCTATTGACGCAAACCAAATCGTACCCAGAAAGTTGGCGAGGCTGATTAGCATGAGATTGACTGGATTTCAATCTCATTCCCAAGCTCAGCACATGATTGTTCTCCCCTCCCGGAATGTTCCCACCTCTATGCCAGAACGTCACCTGGGAGTGAATCACTACCGGTCCTTTGAAGTGAGGCTCAGGCGCAACAGTTGCGAGGACGAACGAGGAAGTGAATACCGTTTAGCACCAACCTCCAGGGTGCAAGAGGGTGTGTCAGCCACTGCCATGGTGCAGGCTGGGTTGGAGTTTGTGAGCATTCTCCCTGCCCCCTGAAATACCCCCGAAGGGTTTCATATGAGGTCAAGTTCAAATCCCACTAATGTTGCACTGGTTACCCTGCCATCTGTCTGCTGGAAAGACTCTGTGGATCATTGCAGACATTCCATCCCAGGCCCCACTCACAGTTACAAGCACCAGCTCTGGCAGCTGTCTCCCCAATCAAGGGAGCTTGGCAGGTGTTAACACGGCTCATCACTTTGCATGCACTCTGCAGTGCTCCCTGCAATGGCAACCGCTCGCATGAAAGTCAGCAGGGTGCTTTTCCACTGTCTGCCTGAACTCTACGCCATCCCTGTCAGCTAGTTTGCACCATACATCCAGGTGAATGCACGCAGGTTTACATTGCATGAATTCCTCATTGAGGATCTTCCCACTGATAGATCCCACTATTTGCTTCATAAATATATGAACCCAATCTGGGTTACCTCACTCAGGGCTATGGGGAAAGAGCAGGATAATATTTGATAGCTCCACCAAAGACCTACAACAGGCATGATAGACCAAATGGCTTTCTCCTGTGCTGTATCATTCTATGATTCTATCTTGCGTGATATTCAGAGTTCTCAAGTGAAGTAACTTTAAGTACGGGCTTTTTCAAATCTCATAACAACCTAAACAGAAGTAAGAAATACAAGTCAAATTGTCTACAGCTTGCCTACGCTTCAGACATTGGTTGCTGGGGCTGAAGAACCAAAAGTGGTCCACAAATTGCAGTTTGGTTACCCCTCTGAATGGACAAAATGACCTCTTGCATGTATTGAATTTTATGGCCATAATTAACAGGCCGAATGTTAAACTGCCTGATTTTTCAATTTCTAACTCAAGGCCAATAGTAGTCCAAGCCAGCTAAGATTGACAACAAACAATCGAAGAATAATTTTCTGCACTGTATGACTGTTATACACACTTGATACATTTATTCTCTGCTCTTCTGTTTATTCATCACCAATTTTCTACCTTAACTAGGTGAAACATTCACACATTTATATTCACGTTTGGACTTCTTGAAGTCCAATGTAAAAGTTGAACATTCATTGGACTCATTTAGTGTCCAAAGGTGTAGAGGTTAGGGGGATTAGCGGGGTAAATACATGGGGTTATGTGGATAGGGTCTGAGTGGGATGCTCCATCAGAGTTGGTGCAGACTCAATGGGCCAAATCTGCACTCTAGGGATTCGATTCTAATTACATAGAAAAACTTAAAAGGCTTACAAGAACAGTTTGTACTCAAAATGACACTCTGTAAGACATTTGCCCCCTTAAATTTCATTCCCCCATCAGGACAGAAATACAATGAAATGTCTTAACTATACGAAAATCTGCCAGGGACTTTGCAGTTGCAATGCGATCTATGCAATACCACTGTGAATCTTGTAATGGTTTATCTGGAATCGTAGGTGAAGAGGTAGATTGAGACTCTGCATATGAACGTTCCTCTTCCACTCCCCCAGCAGAGTCCACTGGCAAACCTGGAAGCACAGGAACCACTTCCTGGTGAACACCCACAGCACCATTACCTTCTCTGATGTTATCAGGGACGGTTGCTGACTCTGAAACTTTTTCTGACCCTGAGTCATACCGTAAATGAATATGATCTTAGTGTCTGCGAACCACTCCACTGTTTTTCAATGATAGAAAGTGAATTAAGGTTAGTTTATAGACGCTGAATACCAAAATGTATGGGTAGTACTGCAAAAATAAAACAAAATAAATTTATTTGGCAAAATAAAGTATATGAAATATTGCATCAAATTCGCTGCCAATACTTTGTCCAAACAGGTGAAGTATTAAATCCTGATGTGTTCATTACAGACAATTTGGCCAGCGTTAATTTCCTTAAACTTATAGTAACTAATTCAATTTGTAACTTAATTATACCGTGGCAATGAACTCCTTCAAAAAGGAACTAGATGAATAGCCATGAGACAAACATTGCTCAAATGCTGACAATCTTAAATATTGATGTTTATTTAAAATAAAAACAGAAATAATTGAAAATGCACAAGATATCATTTAAAAAGTAAGGTATGTGAATGATTTAGGTGTCATTTGCTCACCTAATATCAAAAACAAATTAACTCATCACTTATAAAATTACTGTTAGTCAAATTTGCAACATACAAAAAGCTGTGTTTGTAACTGTCGCTACTTTCACACAAAACCTTATTCACTGCACTGTGGCATTGGAATAAATTGATAAGACACTAAATAAATGGCAGTCTTCTATTGATAAGGCACTACTTAAGGGCATGTCCTTTGTTTTTAATATGCTTTTAAAACAAAAATATATTTCATCCTGAGCATGCAAAAAAATTGGATTTAAACCTCAATGAAACGTTGCCAAGCAAACTCTGTTTTCAAAAGGTCAGCCTGATATGGGTCAGACAGTAGAAAATAAAACTCAGGAACAGGTCAGAGGCTGTGGTCTGAAAGGTACCAGAGAAAGTGTCTGAAGTACAGTGTATCCGCCACCGCAACACTATTTTCTTGTGTAAAACAGCTTGACAACAGTTTTTATAAGCCTATAAACTAAAATCTGAGTTAGCACAGTCCAATTCTAACATTAATCATGGTAAATTGCTTGCTGGAGAATACAGAGCATGCCCACTATGTCTCCTGTCAGTTCAGACAACAGAAAGCAGCAGATTGATATACCTCTTTGCACAGGCTACATTGCTGTGCAGATTTATTTACAATTTAAGATAATTCATAGAAGCAAAAATACTGCTGCTTAAAAATAATCTATGTTTTTTTCAATTGGGTTAAGCAAATTTTAGAAAAGACTGACAGTTACTGGTAGAATGTAAGGGCTCTAAATGGCATGCTATATCTCATTTGTGGTATAAGGCAAAGTTTAAAAAAAACTGAAGACAAGTAGAAGGTTCCTGAATTTAGAAATTTGTTTTTCCTTGAAGTCCTCACAATATCTTTGAGGCAGTCAGGCAACCAAAATATCAACCATGTTAATACCTTAGGAAGCAATGGAAAACGGCTTCCCAATGCCAGTCTCTCAGTTATAACAACCAGGCTATTTTAATAACTGACATTGTCTGAAATTACATTTTTACCTGACAAATGTTGCTTCAAATAAAATTTGATCATGCTATATCTGCCAATCAAAATAAACCCTTTAATAACAAACTCATGATGAAATGTGGGTGTTGCTGGCAAGGCCAGCATTTGTTGCTCATCCGTAATTGCCCTTGAGAAGGTGGTGAACTGCCTTCTTGGAGCACTGCAGTCCATGTGGTGTCAGGGAGAGTTCCAGGATTTTGACCCAGCAACAGTGAAGGAATGGCGATGTAATTGTAAGTCAAGATGTTGTGTGGCATGGAGGGGAACTTGCAGGTGGTGGCGTTTCCATGCATCTGCTGTCCTTGTCCTTTTGGGTGGTAGAGGTTGCGTATCTGGAAGGTGCCGTCATAGGAGCCTTGGTGAGTTGCTGCAGTGCATCTTGTAGATGGTGCACGCAGCTGCCAATATACATTGGCGATGGAGGGCATGAATATGGAAGGTGGTGGATGGGGTACTAATCAAGCCGACTTTTGTCCTGGATGGTGTTGAGTGTTATCGTGGAGAATATTCGATCACGTTTCTGGCTTATACCTTGTAGATAGTGGATCGGCATTGAGGAATCTACCTTGTATTTGGTGGATAGACTTTGAGAATCACTCCTACTGCTAGTGTCATGGACAGATGTATCTGTGGTAGGCAGTTTGGTGAGGATGTTGTCAAGTATGTTTTTCCCTCTTGTTGCCTCCCTCACCCCCTGCCTCAGACCCTCTAGCAGCTTTATCCTTGAATGTTGGAACTGCACTCGTTTAGGCAAGTGGAGTGTTATTCCATCACACTCCTGAATTGTGCCTTGGAAATGGTGGATGGACTTTGGGGAGTCAGGATGTGAGTTATTTGCTTCAGAATTCCATGATTCTAACCGGTCTTGCAGCCACAGTATTTATATGGCTAAATTTCTGGTCAATGGTAACCCCCAAGATGTTGGTGGTAGAATATCAAGGAGAGTTGATTAGATTTTCTCTTGTTGGTGATGGTCATGTGCGTCACACAAGTGCCAAGAAATATTACTTGCCACTTACCAGCCCAAGGCAGAATATTGTCCAGGTTTTGTGCAAATGAGCACAGACCACATCACTATCTGGAGGGGTTGAGAAGGTTGCTGAATACTGGATAATCATCAATGAACATCACCACTTCTGATGTTATGATGAAGCAGCTGAAAATGTTTAAGCCCAGGATACTACCTTGAGGAATCTGCACCCTGAGGAACCTGCATCTTTGTTCTGTGGCTGAGATGATTGGCCTCCAACAATCACAACCGTCTTCCTCTGGGTTATGTCTGATTCTAACCAGTGGCGAGCTTTTTCCTTGATGCCCATTGACTTCAATTTTGTTAGAATTCCTTGATTCTATTGGTCAAATGCTGCCTTGATGTCAAGGGCAATCACTCTCACCTCACCTCTAGAATTCAGCTTTATTCACGTTTGAACCAAGGTTGTAATGAGGTCTGGAGCTGTGGTCCTGGCAGAGCATCAGTTGTGATGCACCCCTCAAGTAAAACAGCCTAATTGCAGACACCACACGAGCCTCAGCTAAACTGTCAGTGTAATGGAACTGTATCCAGTACATTGGGAACCCATTTGATGTTTTAACTGGATGGAAGACAATCAGGGTGGTACGGGAGGCAGCAAGGTGGCAAGCACTGCTGTCTCACAGCACCAGGGACCTGGGTTCGATTCCTGGCTTGCGTCACTGCCTGTGTGGAGTTTGCACATTCTCCCTGTGTCTGCGTGTGTTTCCTCCGGGTGCTCCGGTTTCCTCCCACAGTCCAAAGATGTACGGGTTAAGTGGATTGGCTACACTAAATTGCCCCTTAGTGTCAGGGGGATTAGCTAAATACATGGAGGTTATGGGGATAGGGCGTGGGTGGGATTGTGGTCGGTGCAGACACGATGGGCCAAATGGTCTCCTTCTGCATTGTAGGGATTCTATGAAAATGGAACCCTGACTCAAAAGACCATAACTTATACTTTTTATCAGAAAACATGGAGGAACAGTCACAGGACCGCTAATTATTTCAACAAGAATAAAAACATGAAACATTGATTATATAATACTCCTTCACTCTACCCTTAGTTTAACAAATACACACATATTTTAAGATTGACACAGATTACAAAGTATATCTTAAGCTATAACAATCTCAGTAACACGTCCCTTTAAACACACAAGATGGCTGTGGTCAAATACACTCTCCATTCAACCTCAAGTGAATGTCTGTGGATTCCTCCTCAGAATCCCCCCAGATGATTGTCACATGAGAATTTCCAAACTCCTCTCCCAAAAACACGCTTTAAAATCTTCTTTCACATTAATGCTTTCCATTAACAGTTTGCACTCTGAAGTCCAGTCCAGGTTTTCCAAATGACACTTTTAAACAAAGCCTACTTTCCATTTTTATCAGTGAATCCAGTTACATCAGCCCCTTTAGGATTTCTTTGTCTTGGCTTTTGTATAAACTGTTCACAATTGCTTTAATCTCTCAATTCCAAGACTCTTTTAAAATGGCATCAAACTTTTGATTGACTTCTGAAGCCTGCTTTCCCCACTTTAAATCTGGTTACGGCAATTGTATCTAACTCAGAACACTTTGTTTATTCTTGCTTGAATTCTACTAAACAATAGCTTGGTCTCTGTTCTCTTTATTTCAGTCGTCTTAAAACATTTTTCTGTCTCAATTCTCTGATTATCTGAACAGTAACTGGTTCTTTGGGAAGCTTGCCTCTTTTGCAGCTCCTGTCCTTCTCCTGGCAGATTTGAGAGATGTTCATTCCCTGGTGTCCTGTCTTCAACTGCAAATTATCCAGCTAAAGACTTAAAAGTTTTTTTTACCTTATAAAGCCCCCAGTTGCTAAGCAACCACTGCTAGTTTATTTACTCATCATGCCATAGCCCTCTCTAAGTATAACAGAAACAGTCGGAACTGAACCAAGATCCACACATACAAACACCTTTGTACAGCATGAATCTAGCTCTAGGTGTTAACTGTTCCAGGCACAGAAATGTTAAATTAAACCCACTTAAAACTATACCTTATTTCTAATGTTGACCAATACGTCCCCTAAAATGACCTTTGTTTTCTGAACAAGTATGGGTGGCTACCTTTAGTGTATCAATTTGAATGATAAGTGCTCAAGATGTATGTAGTAAATGCAATCTCAAGGTAGCCAGTATATTTTTTATTGCAAATATTAAGTTAATATCACACCATTGATTACATTTTAAGTTAACATTTCTGCTTTAAATGTAATGTAGAAAAAAAGGAAAGATATTCTTTCAGGAATAACTCATTGTAGACTGTACAATGGAAATTTATATTACTGTATACATTTGACAAAAATACTATGAAAATATCATTTCAAAGAGCATGTATTCAGCCTTGATTAACAAAATGAAAAAAACAAGTGTTAGAAAAGTTACATATTTAGTTCTGATCCTTAGCAGTCTGGTTGCTTCTTCTTTCAATTTGTGCCACTACAACAGAAACAGTGATATAGAATTACAATTTGTATTGGAAAAAGTAACTGTATTTTCTTCTCCAATCACTTAAAGGTACTGAATCATAAGGGGATACAATTCAACAAGGACCAGCTAAATCATCCAAGTGGTCAATGTGTTGCCAGGTAATTCAAACATGGGGAAGCAGAGGGGTCAATGTCATGAATGTCCATCATTACTGACCCTAATCACATTGTTTTCAACCATTTATAGGTATGGTCTTTCTAATCATATTAGGATCATGTTCCCAGACTTGATGAAAGTTACTCCAAACCAGTCACTAGTACGTTTTACGAGAGTGACATAATGATAATTTACCCTCCCTTAATCTCACTATCGAAACTCTACAATCTGCTCTGCAGTCTTACGACTGATGTTACAGAAATCAAAAAAGCAAAGTTAGGTACAGGAGGGGTATTGCCCATTTATGGTCAAATCCCCTAGCTTCATAATACGTTAACTGAATAATTAATAACTGATTTAGAAAATAATCAAGAAAACAGATTTTCTTGAGATTCTAAAAATATCTGAGTCAGAGTATGCAGTGCAATGGTGCTGCATGGGCACTCAAAATGCTAATCACCAATTTTCTTGTTGTTCGCTCCCAGTTAAGTCACAACATAAAACTGCTCGACTTTCTGGAGTTGTGTGTTTGTAGGTGGATTTGCCTAGAATTTGCTGTTCTCCCTTCTGTTAGCATAGGACTGCAAATATTGGAAAATTTGCGAACTGAAACTGTGCTACTTACTGAGTTCTCTGTTTTTTCGGAGCTCAACCATCAGGTCCCTTGACTTGTTCCAGGCACCAATGAAATACTCCAACTCTTTACTGCCCTCCAAAGCCTGAAATAGTCACAGTCACAGCTTGTTGCATGCATGACCAACAGACTCTATACATAACTCTGGGGCTACTTTTTAAAAATTGTCATTACAACTTTGGATCAACGAACTGTTCGAACAACATTTATTATTGTTCTTGTTTGGTTTGTAAATCTATAAATGATCAATTTTTTTGTCAACAGTTAAGATCAGACACAGTTTAAGTATATACTGACCTCAATAATTAAGCCACAAAAAAATGCAATGTTTGAAATGTATTCAATCTTTCAAACTTTGATATAGATTTGTACTGCTGGAATGCAGGATTAGGCTTAGCCATGATGTTAACAATCACTGTTCAGTCTTACACAAAGAATGGTCAATACCGTAAGATGTTGGGGGAGTGCCTGTCACCCAGGTGACAAGGCAAAGTATGAGCCAGCAATTTTAAATAAGCAAAATAAATCATATTTATATTATTTACAGCCAGAATGGGGCTTCCCAAAATAACGATGAGCCATCAAAAGGCATGATTCAGATATCAGGACTAGAGCAACATATTCACAGCAGCAGTAGGCAGTGTCAAAGACAGAACGGGCATAGTTCAGTAATTCCGCACTATTTTAGTTTCAGATGTGCATGGGAGATATGGGGATCTGGGTCAAAACAGAATAGAGGATCATCCCTCATGTCATTGCTACTGACTGGCAGAATCTGGTGGGAAATCAAGTCTCATCAGCAGGGTCTACTTTACCAAGTTTAATTCTTCAGTATTCCGACACTGGATAGAAGATATGTAAACTTAATCTTTGACAAACGACAGGGCACTCTACAAGTAAGTGTCTAACCAAAAATACGGCAGCCAAGTTGAGTCCTGCCAGACGGGTTAATAGCTGCAATGTAGTAAACAAATAGATGATAACACTTTTTATTTTATTTGGATAACAAAAAGGCATAAAGAAAATAGCAGGAACAATGGAAGCATCTTAGTCCAGAGAGCTGTGTGTGGTGCAAAATAAAATTTGGTTTTGACTAAATGGTCTTGAAGCAAAACTGTGTTTTTAAGGTCTGGGTACTGGATTCCATGGGGATGGCTCGGGTCTAAGCTCAGAAATGAAGAATGCCACTTGACTGAGATACTAGACACCACCACTCTAAGATCAATCACGGTCTTCAGCAGAGAAGAAACAAGGAGTGAAAAATGGGTAACTTTTCCTACCATTTTTGAGAAACCAAAATCTTTATCAGCTTATCCACACTGACCTGCAGAGCACTCAGCTTCTCCCTGGTTGCTTTGATAGCCAGAACAGACTTCTCCACTTTTGACCTCAAAATATTTAATCTGTATCAAAACAAGTTACATCACAAACTTCACAACTTGGCAATTACACATATTTATAATTCTACATCATTGAAAAGGGAATGAGATCAGTACTTGAAAAGCAAGAATATAAAAAGATAGGAAGAATAGGGATGCAAATTAGAGATGACAGCAATAATTGCAATCCAACATTCCAAGAGGCTTCCTATTATCTATGATTTTGTATACATCACATTCAAAATCTTACAGATAGTGCACATTTCCTGTAAGCTGTTATGTTGTCACATTTAATGAATTTTCTGACACTAAGTAAAATCTCGAGGGTCTGATACTTTATGCATCATTTAAAAAATATATTTATATAGTTACGTAGCACATACATTTTCGTTAAAATATTGCACAATGCAGCCCTCTTCCACATGTGCAACACTTCTTGGTGATCCAGTGACTCACCCTTTCTGGCCTGTATGCAGATGTCCTCTTGTGGAAACTGCAATTCGCTCTGTGTTCAGTTCCACAACATCTACAAGACAACAGAAAACAGTTATATTTTAATTTGATCTTATAAAGCATTGGAGGGTTGCATGATATGGTATCTCTAATTTCCTACTTATCCTATTTGCCCACCTTTTTCCTGCTGCTACTGAAAAAAGGTGGACAAATAACCCGATTCCTGTTCTTTGCAAGTGCTGTTTTGAAACAGACTTTGGTCAATATGCAAGGCTGGCCTAAGTCCTGGTTTTCTCTCTTCTGACCAAAGGAAGCATCTGACCTCAAATCAGTCAGACTCCATAGCTGATCGGAGCAGGAGATGTGTGTCTGTCTGTGTTGCGCAGGGGTGGGTGTAGAATTAAACTACACACGTATCTTCTTCATCATCATGGCATTATCACCATTACATTTACTACACAAGAAGAAATAGTTTGTATTTATATACTTTAAAAATTTCACTGTCCCACTTGCAATTTTTCTTGTTTCCATTTTATTGATACAGTACTACTACAGAATCCTTTCAGTCCTACTGAATATTTCTGAAATTATTATGGACAAGTGTTTTGAGGATTTTTTAATATAAGAAATTGAAATAATCATCTTGGCCTGTAGATTGTTAGGCTATGGATCAGAAACCCCAAGGCATATTATGAAGTCAGACTAGACCCCAACAGTTTGCTATTTTGACAATATATGAGGATATGATGTCTTACGCCAGGTGTGATTCTCTTGACATACTGGGAAACTTTTATCAAACAAACTTTATTTAACATAGTTTAACTATAACAAATGAATTAGCTTAACATTTAACAATTGAACAATACCTAAACAAGACAAGATACAATTCTTAACTGCTAACCTATCCACATGAGCTGCAAATTAAGCAATATTCCTCTTACAGACTTAAAACCCCTCTTCAAAACCACTTAGTAAAACACAGGCTCATGTACTTCTACTCAAGTTACCAGTCCTAGAGCTCTCAGAGCACTTCTTGAAAGAGAGAGAGAGACACACACAGTGACACGTCTTTCTTCTTTCAGAACCAGACAGTAAACGGCTTGTTTTTAAAAATGAAAGAGAAACTGGGCATCTTCCCTAGCTCTTCCCATTAGCACATGACTCAATCTGTCAATCAACGTAATCACTACCCTACTCTGAAACCCCAGGGGGAAAACCTGGGAAAGTAAACACAAATGCATAACGCTGTTTAGACAAACATACTGTTATAAAATGAGTTATTACCCTGCAGTCTCAGCATGGAGCTGCATGTTCTCTCAAACAAATTGACTCCTTATAACAAAACACTGCCTCTTACAAGAAATATATAAATATATTTCTTAAAGGCACAGTATCATCACAAGATCAATGATGCTCCAAAACTGGAATACATCTGTCAACTAGTTAAGAAGTAATTATGAACACATTGTTAGCATGTCACTCAGCCATAGTTTAACACACAAAACAAAATTAATTAATTTTCAGTTATTACTATACCAGATTTTGCCCTAAATTGGGAGCTTTTAGGGCTAAAAGGGCTAAGACATTGAGTTCCAGTGACTGGAGAAAATCTTTCAATGGAAAACCTGTGGTCTTTCTTGTGAGGTGTTGCTTCAATTTCCTGCAGTTATAGAAGAAAATGCCCTTAAGTCATAATTTTCAACTTTTGTTTTAATGAAACCATCTTCAAATGTTTATATACATATAACTTACCTTTTTTTCTAACTGAAGGGACCGCTTAACTCTGAAACATTAAAAGAAATGTTTTGTTTAGAAGACACGAAACTTGGTGGGAATGTGAGTGGTGAGGAGGATGTTAACAGGCTTCAAGGTGATTTAGACAGGTTGAATAAGTGGGTAAATACATGGCAGATGCTGTAAAGCGTGGATAAATGTGAAATTATCCACTACAGATGGAGAAACAGAATGGCAGAATGGCAGAGTATTATTTAATAGTGATAGACTGGGAAACGTTGACCTGGATGTCCTTGTACACCAGTCACTGAAAGCAAACATGCAGATACAGCAAGCAGTTAAGAAGGCAAATGGTATGTTGGTCTTCAATGCAAGAGGATGTGAGTACAGGAGCAAGGATGTCTTACTGCAGCTGTAAAGGCATTGGTGAGACAACACCTGGAATACTGTGTGCAGTTTTGGTAGGGTATACTTGCCAAAGAGGGAGTGCAGTGAAAGTTAGTAAATTGGATCACACAAAAAACCGCTGAGTTAAAAAAATATGATGTGGAGATATGCCATTGCTTATTCCTCAAGACAAACTAATTCAAAACACCTTCTGTTTACAGGCAGGTGGTAAGGGGAAAATAATGCCATTTGAAATTAACTCCTTCCTGTCCATAACAATACCATATGATCATGACTGGATATTCAGACCTTTCATATATGCCCACATTTCTCACCTTTTTTTAAAATTAAGCTTTTTTATCTCACAGGAAGTAAACATACAAATCAACAGTTACGTTCAGACTCAATTCAAACAGTGTAACTTCCTTTTGTGTTGAAATACAAAATAAAGAATACACTGTGCTTCCCCACATCAGTGGTTGGTCATTCTTGACTCATAAAAAAATTCCTGACTACCCTCCTGCGCTTTTCTCCTGGACCTTTGGAACTTTTCTTGTTTCTGAACCAGACTCACCTTGCATCCTGTTCCAGACTCTGTTTTTCCAACACTTATATTCATAATCAGACGTGAAGGCCTGACAATGATTTTCAGTAAGCAAATAAACCTGTTGGACTTTAACCTGGTGTTGTTAAAACTCTTACTGTGTTCACCCCAGTTCAACGCCGGCATCTCCACATAATGATTTTCAGGGCAAGGGGGTTCCCAATCCAGAAATTGAGAGGTGCTTGTTGATTGCCAAGATAGGCCACAATTTTAGCTCAATTATACTTTAACCATGTTTCAATTTGGTTCCTTTTTTTAAAAAAATGTATGTGTGAATACACATTGCTTTAGATACACAATCTATTGAGATAACAATTTCCAACAAATTTGTTAAAACATTGTTTAAAAAATCCTGAAACACAGCACTACTCTAGCTACTTTGTCCAAAATAACATTGTCCATGTGTGAGATCAGTGGGCAGGAGATATCACAAATGAAGGATTCAGATTCTGTTCTCTTCTGATGTCCAAAAAAGCACATTTTCTAATAGTGGCCCCTGGCTAATTTACCCCTCTTGTTGGTTCAGGGTACTCTGATTAAGCCAAGAGTTGCAATTACGCTCCTCAACTAGATTTAGTAATTAGCACAGTTTTGTAGGAATATTTCATTTTCATGTGCATAAAGATGAGGTTAGCTTGACATATGAATAATTGAGTTAAATTATTGGTTAGGTGACCTAATAGGGCTTGCTGAGCAATCAATTATAATTGATTTGTTGAGACACTTTTCTTATATTCAAAATCAATTAATTGACCTCTCATTGATCCACTGTCATGTAATCTGGTCTTGTCATTTAATGATCCTGTTTCACTCCACATCAGCGACATTGTTGCAACAACAAAATAAACTGGAATTTCTTTCTGGCTTTCAGTTTATTAATCAGAGGTTACTGCAAAAAATGATCCTGAGCATCACTGGTGCACTCCCAACAGTGAATAAGGTGAGGATTTATTTTTCTACATGATGAAATATTTGTGCCAATCAAAATTAAGGTAGTGGAAGCAGGAGGAGGGGTTGGAGGGTGGCATAGGGCAAACAAGATTAGAGAAATGATTGTGTGCCTCAAAGACTGGTGAAGGAGAAGTGGGATTTTGGTTCGCGGGGCACTGGCAAAAGTGGGGCTGTACTGTTGGAACTGTATACACCCCGAACCGTGCTCTAATGAACTGCATTACGAGGGAAGTAGCAAGGAGTTTAAACTAAATAGTGGGGTCAAATTTGGGAGGACGTGGTAAATCAACGTGTTAGGCACGAGTCAAGAGGGAATGGTATTAAAATGGGAAATGATAAACAGACCATGACAGGAAGGGATAGAGATTACAATTCGAAGAATAAATCAGCAGATAAGGTAAGAGTTTGCAAAAATAATAAAAGGTCAAAACCTAAGGCTCGGTATCTGAATGCACAGAGCATTCAAAACAAACAGCGAATTGATAGTGCAAATAGAAATACATATGATCTGATAGATATTAAAGACATGGCTGCAGGGTGACATAGATTGGGACCTATATATTGAAGGGTACATGACATTTAGGAAGGACAGGAAGTTAGGAAAAGGTAGAAGGGTGGCTCTCTTAATTAATGAGTGTAATAGCACATGAGATAGGGGTGACCTCCATTCAGGAAACCAGGATGCAGTAGTTCTCTACCTTTTATTTCTTTATTTCTCTCCCCCCCCCTTCCCATTTTATCCCCTTTTCCCTATCTTTTCTCTCCCTTTCCCTCAATTTTACCTCTCTCCCAACCATCCCCCCTCCCCCCACATCTTCATCTGTCACCGCTTACCCTCTGATTTCAGCTTCTCTGCCATTTGGCCATTCACACCTTCTATTCACTCTATGGACTGCCATTAGCAGCCTTTCCCCTTGTTTTTGTGGCTATGGCTCATCTTTCATTCCTTCACCCTACAGTATAAATATCTCCCACTTTCTATGCCTTTTAGCTTTGACAAAGGGTCATCTGGACTCAAAACATCAGCTCTTTTCTCTCCTTACAGATGCTGACAGACCTGCTGAGATTTTCCAGCATTCTCTTTTGGTTTCAGATTCCAGCATCCGCAGTCATTTGCTTTTACCTCCTTCCCCCTTCCCTCACACCCCACCTCGCTCCAATACTTCCCCCTACTTCCACTACGTCCCTCCCCCACCACTTTATTAGGTCCCGTCCAACCCCCTTCGTTCCCCACCAATCACCCGTCCTGTCACCCTCTGACCCTCCACTGTCTACCCCCAATCCTTCACTTCATTTTCCCCCCATTTACCACCAACCCTCCAGTTCCATTCCCAAACCTGTCCCTCTCGGGAGTCCCTCTCTCCCTCTCGGGGGTCCCTCTCTCCCTCCCTCCCGGGGGTCTCTTCCCCCCCCTCACTCACAGGGGTCCTTCCCCCCCCTCACTCACAGGGGTCCTTCCCCCCCCCTCACTCACAGGGGTCCTTTACACCTCCCCCGCCCTTACGGGGGTCTCCCCCCCCACAGAGGTCTCCCGCCTCCCTCACGGGGGTCTCTTCCCCCCCTCCCTCTCTCATGGGGTTCTCTTCACCACGCCCTCTCTCCCCCCTTCATGGGGGTCTCTTTCCTTCTCCCTCTCTCACTCACGGAGGTCTCTTCTCCCCACTCCCTCTCTCACGGGAGTCTCTACACCCCCCCCTCACTCAGGGAGGGCCTCTTCCCCCCTCCCTCCCCACAGGGGTATCTTCCCTCCCTCGCTCACGGGGGTCTCTTCCCCTCCTCCCTCCCTCTCTCTCTCCCTCACGTGGGTCTCTTCCCCCCCCCTTCATCTCTCACTCGGGGGGTCTCTTTCTGCCCCCCCACTTATGGGGGTCTTTTTCTTCCCCCCACTCACGGGGGTCTCTTTCTTCCCCCCCCACTCATGGGGGTCTCTTTCTTCCCCCCCCCCCACTCACAGGGGTCTCTTTCTTCCCCCCCCGCAGTCACGGGGATCTTTCTTCGCCCCCCCACTTACAGGGGTCTCTTTCTCTCCCCCTCACTCACGGGGGTCTCTTCTGCCCCCTCCCCCACTCACGGGGGTCTCTTCCGCCCCCCCGCCGTCCTCTGACTCACAGGAGTCCCTTCTTCCCTCCCTCTCTCTCTCTCACTCCGTCACGGGGGTCTCTTCCCTTCCCCCGCCTCTCTCACTCATAGGGGTCTCTTCTCTCCCCTCACTCATGGGGTCTCTTCTCCCACCTTAACTCACGGGGGTCTATCCCCCCTCTCACTCACGGGGGTCTCTATCCTCCCCCTCCTCACTCACAGGGGTCTCTTTCTCCCCCACCCCCACTCATGGGGATCTCTGTCTTTCCACCCCTCACTCACGGTGGTCTCTTTCCCCCCTTCTCTCACTCACGGGGGTCTCTTCTCTCCCCCTCTCTCACTCACGGGGTCTCTTCCCCCTCTCTCACTCAAGGGGTCTCTTCCCCCCCTCTCTCACTGACAGGGGTCTCTTCCCCCCCTCTCACTCATGGGGGTCTCTTTCTCCCCCCCTCACAGGGGTCCCTTTCTTCCTCTCCCCACTCAGAGATCTGTTTCTCCCCCAACCCCCCCCCCCCTCCCCCACTCACGGGGGTCTCTTTCTTCCCCCTCTCTCTAACTCACGGCGGTCTCTTCCCCCAACTCTCTCCCCTCACCACCCCCCACCCCTCTCATTCACGGCGGTCTCATCCCCCACATCTCTCACTCACAAGGCTCTCTTCCCCCGCCTCACTCACAGGGGTCTCTTCCCCTCCCTCTCACCCCTCTTACTCATGGGGGTTTCTTCTTCTCTCCCCCCCCCCCACTCACAAGGGTCTCTTTCACCAACCCCCCCACTCACGGGGGTCGCTTTCTCCCCCCTCCCACTCACAGGGGTCTCTTTCTCCCTGCGCCCAACTCACGGGGGTCGCTTTCTCCCCCCCACCCACAGCGGTCACTTTCCACCCCCCACCCATGGGGGTCTCCATCTCCCTCCCCCCCACCCACAGGGGTCTCCATCCCTTCCCCCCCACCCACGGGGGTCTCCATCCCTCCCTCCCACCCACGGGGTCTCCATCCCTCCCCCCCACCCATGGGGGTCTCCATCCCCCACCCACGGGAGTCTCCATCTCCCCCACCCACGGGGGTCTCCATGACCCCCCCCCACCCACCCACGGGGGTCTCCATCTCCCCCCACCCCACCCACCCACGGGGGTCTCCATCTCCCCCCACCCCACCCACCCACGGGGGTCTCCATCTCCCCCCCCCACCCACGGGGGTCTCTCTTCCTCCCTCCCACCCACGGGGGTCTCTCATTCTCCCCCCCACCCACGGGGGTCTCTCTTTCTCCCCCCCCCCCACACCCACGGGGGTCTCTCTTTCTCCCCCCCCACACCCACAGGGGTCTCTCTTTCTCCCCGCCCCACACCCACGGGGGTCGCTCTTTCTCCCCCCCCCCCCCACGGGGGTCTCTCTTTCTCCCCCCCCCCCACGGGGGTCTCTCTTTCTCCCCCCCCCCCACGGGGGTCTCTCCCCCCCCCCCACGGGGGTCTCCAACTCCCCCCCCCACCCCACGGGGGTCTCCAACTCCCCCCCCCACCCACGGGGGTCTCCAACTCCCCCCCCACCCACGGGGGTTTCCATCTCCCCCCCCATCCACGGGGGTCTCCAACTCCCCCCCCCCCACCCACGGGGGTCTCCAACTCCCCCCCCCCCACCCCACGGGGGTCTCCAACTCCCCCCCCCCACCCACGGGGGTCTCCAACTCCCCCCCCCACCCACGGGGGTTTCCATCTCTCCCCCCCATCCACGGGGGTCTCCATCCCCCCCCCCACAGGGGTCTCCTTCCCCCCCTCCCCCCCATCCACAGGGGTCTCCATCTCCCCCCCCCCCACCCACGGGGTCTCCATCTCCCCCCCACCCATGGGGGTCTCCATCTCCCCCCCCCCCATCCATGGGGGTCTCCATCTCCCCCCCCCATCCATGGGGGTCTCCATCTTCCCCCCCCCCATCCATGGGGGTCTCCATCTTCCCCTCCCCCACCCATGGGGGTCTCCATCTCCCCCACCCACCCATGGGGGTCTCCATCTCCCCCCCCCACGCACGGGGGTCTCTCTTTCTCACCCCCCCCACGCACGGGGGTCTCTCTTTCTCCCCCCCCACGCACGGGGGTCTCTTTTTCTCCCACCCACCACGGGGGTCTCTCTTTCTCCCCCCCCACACCCAGGGGGGTCTCTCTTTCTCCCCCCCCCCCACGGGGGTCTTTCTCACCCCCCTCCACAGGGGTCTCTCTCCCCCCACCCGGGGTCTCTCTTTGTCCCCCCCACGGGGGTCTCTCTTTCTCTCTCCACATGGGGGTCTCTCTTTCTTTCTCCCTCCCCATGGGGGTCTCTATTTCCTCCTCCACCCACGGGGTCTCTTTTTTCCCCCCCACCCACTGGGGTTCTTTTTTCCCCCACCACCCACGGGAGTCTCTTTTTTCCCCCCCACCCATGGGGGTCCCTTTCTTTCCCCCCCACGGGGGTCCCTTTCTTCCCCCCCACGGGGGTCCCTTTCTTTCCCCCCACGGGGGTCCCTTTCTTTCCCCCCCACGGGGGTCCCTTTCTTTCCCCCCACGGGGGTCCCTTTCTTTCCCCCCCCACGGGGGTCCCTTTCTTTCCCCCGGGGGTCCCTTTCTTTCCCCCCACGGGGGTCTTCTTTCCCCCCACGGGGGTCTCTTTCTTTCCCCCCACGGGGTCTCTTTCTTCCCCCCACGGGGGTCTCTTTCTTTCCCTCCCCACCCCCCACGGGGGGTCTCTTTCTTTCCCCCCCACGGGGGTCTCTTTCTTTCCCCCCACCCCACGGGGGTCTCTTTCTTTCCCCACCCCCCCCACGGGGGTCTCTTTCTTTCCCCCCCCACGGGGGGTCTCTTTCTTTCCCCCCCCACCCCCACGGGGGTCTCTTTCTTTCCCCCCCCCACGGGGGTCTCTTTCTTTCCCCCCCCACGGGGGGTCTCTTTCTTTCCTCCCCACCCCCCACGGGGGTCTCTTTCTTTCCCCCCCACGGGGGGTCTCTTACTTTCCCCCCCCCACGGGGGTCTCTTTCTTCCCCCCCACGGGGGTCTCTTTCTTTCCCTCCCCACCCGCCACGGGGGTCTCTTTCTTTCCCCCCCCACACCCACGGGGGTCTCTTTCTTTCCCCCCCACCCCCCACGGGGGGTCTCTTTCTTTCCCCCCCCACTCCCACGGGGGGTCTCTTTCTTTCCCCCCCCCACGGGGGGTCTCTTTCTTTCCCCCCCACCCCCCACGGGGGGTCTCTTTCTTTCCCCCCCCACCCCCACGGGGGTCTCTTTCTTTCCCCCCCACCCCCCACGGGGGGTCTCTTTCTTTCCCCCCCCACCCCCCACGGGGGGTCTCTTTCCTTCCCCCCCCCACGGGGGGGTCTCTTTCTTTCCCCCCCACCCCCCACGGGGGGTCTCTTTCTTTCCCCCCACCCCCCACGGGGGGTCTCTTTCTTTCCCCCCCCACCCCCCCACGGGGGGTCTCTTTCTTCCCCCCCCACGGGGGGTCTCTTTCTTTCCCCCCCCCACGGGGGTCTCTTTCTTTCCCCCCCACGGGGGTCTCTTTCTTTCCCCCCCACCCCCCACGGGGGTCTCTTTCTTTCCCCCCCCACCCCCCACGGGGGTCTCTTTCTTTCACACCCCCCCACGGGGGGTCTCTTTCTTTCCCCCCCCACCCCCCACGGGAGGTCTCTTTCTTCCACCCCCCACGGGGGGTCTCTTTCTTTCCCCCCCCACCCCCCACGGGGGTCTCTTTCTTTCCCCCCCACGGGGGTCCCTTTCTTTCCCCCCCACGGGGTCCCTTTCTTTCCCCCCCACGGGGGTCCCTTTCTTTCCCCCCCACGGGGGTCCCTTTCTTTCCCCCCCACGGGGGTCCCTTTCTTCCCTCCCCCCACGGGGGGTCCCGTTCTTTCCTCCCCCACGGGGGGGTGCCCTGTGGT